>NC_069508.1:191467488-191687488 GCF_027579735.1 Bombina bombina | reverse complement strand
GGCCTGAAAGTCGGAGGATGCGCCCCAGCCAATCAGGCTGACATCTGATTTGATTATAAAATCTGGCGAGGAACCGAAAATGGCCCTGCCATTCAAGGCCTCCATATTGTGAAGCCACCAAGATATTTCTTGTTTGACCTCTAGGGACAGAGTTAACGGTTGGGCAAAGGAGGGATCCTTGTGAATATAAAAGTGTTTCAGTCTCTGCATGGCCCTGTAGTATAAGGGGCCTGGAAAAATTGCCTGAATGGAGGAGGATAGTAATCCTATAATCCTTGCAAGTTGTCGTAATGGCAATTGAGGTTTCCTCAGAGCTGATTTGAGTTCCTTCCGAATAGTGACCAGTTTGGACTGCGGAAGGGCCAGGGTAGCTTTCAGTAAATTCACAGTGAATCCTAGGAACTCTAGTGTTTGGGCAGGGCAGAGGAGAGTTTTGTCATGATTGATCATGAAACCTAGGCATTGGAGAAGGTTTGTTGTGCACTCTAAATGATTGAGCAACAGGTTCTTGTCCTGTGCTAGAATAAGAATATTGTCTAGATAAAGGATGAGTCTGATGCCCCTGGTTCAAAGGAAGGCTGCAACCGGTCTTATAATCTTGGTGAAGCACCAAGGAGCTGAGCTTAGGCCGAAGGCGAGACACGTGAATTGCCAAAGCTCTCCGCTCCAGAGGAACTGCAGATAATGGCGGAAAGCAGGGTCAAGTATGCATCCTTTAAATCTAGGCGAACCATCCAATCCTGCCCTTGGAGGGTGTCCCTGAGCAGGTGTATGCCTTCCATTTTGAAAATGACGATAGACGAGGAATAGGTTTAATGTTTTTAAGTTGATGACAGGGCGAAAGCCTCCGTCCTTCTTCTTGACTTAAAACATATTGCTTAGAAACCCTCGGACTGATGCCCATTCTATAGCCCTTTTTTGGAGAAGCTGTTGCATTTCCACATTTATAAGGTCCTACATAGCAGGAGCGAATGGAATAGGGTTGGGAGGTAGGGGTTGTGATGGGTGCTGAAAGAATTCTATCTGGAATCGTAAGACTGTTTGCAAAACCCACTGGTCTGAGGTTATGGTGTTCCACATTGGGAAATAGTGTGCAAGTCTGCCCGTTAACTCTATTGGAGAAGCATGATGGAGTGAAGGACTCACCTTGATTAGTGGGGGCTGGAGGTGCTTGAGGATGACCTCTGGCTTGGAAGGGCCGGCCTCTTGTGGGTAACAAGGGTCTAATTTGTGGAGCGTATTGTTGGCGGAAGGAGCCTCTGAACGTTGCTCGACTGGGTGAATGTCCCCTGAAACGCCCAGCCCTGGCAAAAACCCCTCTGTTATAGAGCACTCTGTGCATGTTGGACTGAGCTCTGTCCAAAGTAGTAAATGTGGAGACAAATCTATTCAAATCTCTAATGAAGGATTCTCCAAAGAGTAATCCTTTGGCTGAGGATCCGCCTTGTCTTTGCCATATCCACCAATTTAGGATCTAATCTGGCAATAGCTGCTACATTAGTGTTGTCCAGAAGGCAGATTGTACGTTGTGCCCATTCTCTGACCTGCTGAGGGTCTAAGGGTTGTGAGGTTATCATTGCCTGATCGGCGAGTTGTAGAATTTGGGTTATAGGGCCCAACATATATAGTAATTTATCTTGGGCCGATCTAAGTGATTTGTCTAGGCTCCTTCTAGGGTCTCTCCCACCCCGGGTGAGGAATGTCACCATAGTGGAGTCAAATTCAGGGGTGGAAGATTCCCTATCTTGGAGCACGGAACATGGGCATTCTGCCCTTAATTTATTCCTCGTGGGATTAGGAAGGGATTTTCTTAACCATGTTTGTAAGAATTGCATTATGTGTGGTTAAGGGGACCATTCAGATGACCGTGGGTGTCTTAGTTGGTCAGGGTCAAACATAGGCTGACCTAAGGAGTCTATAATATTTTGGCCGGGGTAGGTTTCCGTGTCCTCCTGGGGACAGGGGATTTTGTGAGGCTCCTCAGGCAATTCTTCCTCTGACTCATGATTAGATAGATACCCTTCTGGGTAGTACGTGGGGATATTTTCAGAGGTATCATTTTCATTGTCTTCCCTTATTATTACCCCAGGTGTAGGGATTATGGCATGCTTAATTTTCTTAGTAAGGGGGGGTTCCCCTTGGTGTTTGTATTTTGAGGTACGCTTTTTTGAGGTCTCTGGTTCAGAGGGGTTTGGTGTGGAGGCCGGAGGCTCAAGGGTCTCTTGTAAAATGTTTTTGACCATAGATGAAATATCTGCTAAAGCAGAGGGTAATGCTTGTGATACAGAGGTATTAACCAGTGACTGTATGTCAACAGGGGTTTGTTCATCATCATCAGACATGATATCTGATTAATAATTAAGGAAATAAATAATGCAAAACATATATAATATTATATTTATTAGAGACAATATATATATGTATTATGCCTGCTGCGGAGCTCAGGGAGTACAGCCAAATACCAGAAAGTCACTTCTGTTCATTTTATAAAAGGATACTTGTCTTTGCAATCGTTTTATTTTTTCACAGGAAAATTGTCATTTTAAATATTGGGTCCGTATCTGCAGATACAAATATATTAATTTAACTACCCCAAAAGTTTTTGTATTATACTTTATATGAAATGAGAATAATAATAAAAAATAATAATAAGCGTTTTGTTATATCTATATATTGCTTGCTAGAAGCGTTAATTGTTGGTGATATAGTGTAAAAATAAAAATCCAAGATGGCCGCGGTCACATGGTGTGATGTATGCAATCCTGATACAGAAAATAAAAAAATTTCCCAACCAAGATGGCCGCCGGGGCACCGCGAGGCGGTAAAAATTGCACCCGGAGGATGATCTAAGATTGAGTTACTTCTTTTTCACTATGCTACCAACGATATTTAGAATATAAGTAAGCGATATTTAAATAGTACAATTCAGCAAAGTTAACGATTACCGTTAAGGCTACATATTCAACAAACGTTATAATATAATAGAAATGTGGAAATTGCTAGAAATATATAGATAGATAAGAAAATAATCCACTCTCAATGAATGAGTGGTAAAGAAAAGATAGATATAGATCTCAAAAGAGAAAAGTTTTACAAATGCTGTAGAAAATATTCAGAACAAGTTTACAGCACCTTGCTGCTGGAGCAGTAAAGAAAGGAAGTGGATTGTCCAGAGCTTTATTACCGTGTACTGTGATCTGATTGGTTGTCCAGATATACTATGTTTCTTTTTTCTGTACTTGTATTACTGCTGGAGTTTAGAAAGTAAAGAAAGTAAAGCAAAATAGGAGCCTCCTGTCTTGTCATAAAATTGATTGCAGTTCCTCCTTTTTAATTCTTAAAGGGTTATTTTCATGTGCTTACAGTCTGCTAACCTTTGTAATGGAGCTTTAACCTGCTATGTTTTCTAATTTTAAGAATAGGAAGTTCACACTAAAAATTTCACAAGCCTTACCCTGCTAAATACTGTAGCTGTCCCTATTTGGCATCAGTAGTGATGTCGTGAATAGTTCGCCAGCAAATAGTTCCCGGGGAACATAGCATGTTCGCGTTCACGCAGATGGCGAACATATGCGATGTTCGGTCCGCCCCCTATTCGTCATCATTGAGTAAACTTTGACCCTGTACCTCACAGTCAGCAGGCACATTCCAGCCAATGAGCAGCAGACCCTCCCTCCCAGACCCTCCCACCTCCTGGACAGCATCCATTTTAGATTCATTCTGAAGCTGCATTCTTAGTGAGAGGAGGGACAGTGTAGCTGCTGCTGATTTAATAGGGAAATCAATAGCTAGGCTAGTGTATTCAGTGTCCACTACAGTCCTGAAGAACTCATCTGATCTCTGCTGTAAGGACAGCACCCCAAAAAGCCCTTTTTAGGGCTAGAACATCAGTCTGCTTTTTTTTTCCTGTGTAATCTAATTGCAGTTGCCTGCCTGCCTGCCTGCCAGAGTGTGTGTCAGGCTCACAGCGTATACTGTGCCCACTTGCCCAGTGCCACCACTCATATCTGGTGTAACAGTAGTGTACATTTAAAAAAAAAAACACTTTTTTGACTGTGAAATAATAGCAGACAGCTGCCAGTACCCAAGATGGCCGCCAATAAGGCAGATGGGGAGGGTTAGAGAGCTGTTTTGGGGGGGGATCAGGGAGGTTGGGGGCTAAGGGGGGATGCTACACCACAGCATATATAAATATGCTAAAAAATGTAAAAAAAAAAATTAAAACCTTTTATTTTAGTACTGGCAGACTTTCTGCCAGTACTTAAGATGGCGGGGACAATTGTGGGGTGGGGGAGGGAAGGGAGCTGTTTGGGAGGGGTCAGGGGGTCTGATGTGTCAGGTGGGAGGCTGATCTCTACACTAAAGCTAAAATTAACCCTGCAAGCTCCCTACAAACTACCTAATTAACCCCTTCACTGCTAGCCATAATACACGTGTGATGAGCAGCAGCATTTAGCGGCCTTCTAATTACCAGAATGCAACGCCAAAGTCATATATGTCTGCTATTTCTAAACAAAGGGGATCCCAGAGAAGCATTTACAACCATGTGTGCAATAATTGCACAAGCTGTTTGTAAATAATTTCAGTGAGAAACCTAAAGTTTGTGAAAAAGTGAACAATTTTTTTAAATTTGATCGCATTTGGCGGTGAAATGGTGGCATGAAATATACGAAAATGGGCCTAGATCAATACTTTGGGTTGTCTACTACACTACACTTAAGCTAAAATTAACTCTACAAGCTCCCTACATGCTCCCTAATTAACCCTTTTACTGCTGGGCATAAAACACGTGTGGTGCGCAGTGGCATTTAGCAGCCTTCTAATTACCAAAAAGCAATGTCAAAGCCATATAAGTCTGCTATTTCTGAACAAAGGGGATCCCAGATTTACAACCATTTATGCCATAATTGCATAAGTTGTTTGTAAATCATTTCTGTGAGAAACCTAAAGTTTGTGAAAAAGTGAACAATTTTTTTTTATTTGATCGCATTTGGCGGTGAAATGGTGGCATTAAATATACCAAAATGGGCCTAGATTAATACTTTGGGTTGTCTACTACACTACACTTAAGCTAAAATTAACTCTACAAGCTCCCTACATGCTACCTAATTAGCCCCTTCACTGCTGGGCATAAAACACGTGTGGTGCGCAGTGGCATTTAGCAGCCTTCTAATTACCAAAAAGCAACGCCAAAGCCATATAAGTCTGCTATAATGGCATGTCTGGCACACAGTGTTGGGGCAAGGGTCCATCTGACCACTGATACCTGGTCTGCAAAGCATGTTCAGGGCAGGTATATCACCTACACTGCGCACTGTGAAGCGGGCGTAACCCTTACACTACCTGATCGATACAACATCATACCTGATGTTTTAAAGCACGTTATTCCAAACAATTTAGGAATGTTAGGTGATTTATGCCCTTTATGGATTAAAATCAGACTCTGCATCAACTATGTAATTTTCCATGGGAGTTTTGCCATGGATCCCCCTCCGACATGCCACAGTCCAGGTGTTAGTCCCCTTGAAACAACTTTTCCATCACTATTATGGCCAGAAAGAGTCCCTGTGGGTTTTAAAATTCGCCTGCCTATTGAAGTCTATGGCGGTTCGCCCGGTTCGCCCGTTTGTGAACATTTGCGGAAGTTCGCGTTCGCCATTCGTGATCCCAAATTTTTAGGTTTGCGACATCACTATGCATCAGCAATTGCGACAAGATAAGGGTTGTGAACAAAATAACCATAAGAACCAAAACTAAGAGCTAACGTTGACTCTGAGGAATGTTTTTTCTAGCAGGACAATGCTCCATGCCACAAAGCAAGGTCAATCAAAGTGTGGAAGGAGGACCATCTGATCAATACCCTGTCATGGCCAGCTCAATCTCCAGACCTGAACCCCATTGAAAAACTCTGGAATGTGATCAAGAGGAAGATTGATGGTCACATCCAACAAAGCCGAGCTGTTGCAGTGAAAGACTGGTGCAGAGCATGCCAATATGCATGAAATCTGTGTTTGAAAATTAGAGTTATTCCACCAAATCTACTGCTAGATTACGAGTTTTGTGTTAGGCTTAAAAAGCAGCGTTGGACGGTCCCAACGCTGCTTTTTAACGCCCGCTGGTATTGCGAGTCTTGCAGGTACAGGCTCACCGCTCACTTTTTTGGCCAGACTTTGAAATACCGCAAATCCACTTACGTAAATTGCGTATCCTCTTTTTTCAATGGGACTTGCATAGCGCCGGTATTACGAGTCTGACAAAAAGTGAGTGGTAGACCCTCTCCTGTCAAGACTGATACCGCATTTTAAAGTCAGTTGTTAAGAGTTTTACACTACAACGCCGTTACATAAAACTCTTAACTAAAGTGCTAAAAAGTTCACTAACACCCATAAACTATCAGTCAATCAGAATTAAGGTAAAAAAAATCCTATTGGCTGATGCAATCAGCCAATAGGATTGAAGTTCATTCCTATTGGCTGATCCAATCAGCCAATAGGATTGAGCTGGTATTCTATTGGCTGATTGGAACAGCCAATAGAATGCCAGCTCAATCCTATTTGCTAATTGCATCAGCCAATAGGATTGAACTTCAATCCTATTGGCTTATTGCATCAGCCAATAGGATTTTTTCTACCTTAATTCTAATTGGCTGATAGAATTCTATCAGCCAATCAGAATTAAAGGGACGCCATCTTGGAGGAACCTTCATTCAGCAAGAAGCAGTCGGATGAAGAGGATGCTCCGCGTCGGATGTCTTGAAGATGGACCCGCTCCGTGCCGGATGAATGAAGATAGAAGATGCCGTCTGGATGAAGACTTCTGCCCGTCTGCCGGATTCGTTGAGGACTTCAGCCCGGTTGGGTGAAGACTTCTCCCGGTAAGCTGATCTTCAAGGGGTTAGTGTTAGGTTTTTTTAAGGGGGTATTGGGTGGGTTTTAGAGTAGGGTTGGTTGTGTGGGTTTTAATGTTGAAGGGGGATTTGTAATTTTTTTTACAGGTAAAAGAGCTGATTACTTTGGGGCAATGCCCCGCAAAAGACCCTTTTAAGGGCTATTTGTAATTTAGTGTAGGGTAGGGCTTTTTTTTATTTTTTTTGGGGGGGGGCTTTTTTATTTTGTTAGTGGGATTAGATTAGGTGTAATTAGTTTAAAATTCTTGTAATTTGTTTATTATTTTCTGTAATTTAGTGTTTTGGGTTTTTTTGTACTTTAGATCACTTTATTTATTTGTATTTAATTGTATTTAATTTGGGGAATTAATTTAACTGTATTGTAGTGTTAGGTGTAATTGTAACTTAGGTTAGGGTTTATTTTACAGGTAAATTTGTATTTATTTTAGCTAGGTGGTTATTAAATAGTTAATAACTATTTAATAACTATTCTACCTAGTTAAAATAAAAACAAACTTGCCTGTAAAATAAAAATAAACCCTAAGATAGATACAATGTAACTATTAGTTATATTGTAGCTATCTTAGGGTTTATTTTATAGGTAAGTATTTAGTTTTAAATAGGAATAATTTAGTTAATGATAGTTATTTTTATTTAGATGTATTTAAATTATATTTAAATTAGGGGGTGTTAGGGTTAGTCTTAGGTTTAGGGGTTAATAACTTCAATATAGTGGCGGCGACGTTGGGGGTGGCAGATTAGCGGTTAATAAGTGTAGGTAGGTGGCGGCGACATTGGGGGCGGCAGATTAGGGGTTAATAAATATAATGTAGGTGGCGGCGATGTTGGGGCAGCAGATTAGGGGTTAATAAGTATAATGTAGGTGGCGGCGGTGTCCGGAGTGGCAGATTAGGGGTTAATAATATAATGCAGGTGTCGGCGATGTCGGGGGCGGCGGATTAGGGGTTAATAAGTGTAAGATTAGGGGTGTTTAGACTCGGGGTTCATGTTAGGGTGTTAGGTGTAGACATAAATGTATTTTCCCCATAGGAATCAATGGGGCTGGTTAGGAGCTAAACGCTGCTTTTTTGCAGGTGTTAGGATTTTTTTCAGCCAGCTCTCCCCCATTAATTCCTATGGGGAAATCGTGCACGAGCACGTTACATCAGCTCACCGCTGACTTAAGCAGCGCTGGTATTGAGGTGAGATGTGGAGCAAAATTTTGCTCAACGCTCTCTTTTTTGCGGTTAACGCCGGGTTTGTAAAAACCCGTAATACCAGTGCTGTCTTTAAGTGAGCGGTGAGCATAAACTGCTCGTTAGCACCGCACCCCTGTTAACGCAAAACTCGTAATCTAGCCGATAGTTTTCTGAACTCTTGCTAAGGAAAAACATTAGTATTGTTTGTTTTTTGAAAATGAATATGAATTTGTTTTCTTTGAATTATCCGAGGTCTGAAAACACTGCAACTTTTTTGTTATTTTGATCAGTTTTAATTTTTTGCAAATTTGGGAGAAATGTCGTGAGTAGTTTTTTTTTGCAAAGCTGTATAAATATATATATAATTTATTTGAATAGAGCTTGGTACATCGATAAGGGTATACAATGAAAAAAAATTGTGATAAGATGTCAAATATATAACAGACTAAACAAATATAGTACATGAGGTGGTGGGCCCTGCTTACAGTCTACAAGTTGAAGCTACAGAGACATAAGTTTGGGGTAGTTTGTCACGTTAATTGTAGTTGCAGCAGTGAGGCAAGGCAGTTTTGAGTAGGATAAAAAATATACACACACGTATGTTCATTAGTCACATGCATAGCTATCATCAAAACAGTTATCATTTTAACCAGAGATATTCTTGCTAATATATGTGTGCTGGGAAAAAAATGCTTCTTTTAAAAGCTGGATGTGTATTTCAATTTTGAGCTGTATGTCCCTTTAATCAGTTACATATTTAAATGGACATTAAACTGCTGGGTACAACTACAGTAACACGATTACTACTAACCAGCTGTCTTTTAAGTAATTCTCTTATTTTAACTCATTACATAATCCAGCTGGTAATGCTCTTCATTTTATCTTCTTTATCTACAGCTGCAGAGATATCAACTTCACTCACAACACCAGCTGGAAATACAACAGCTGCAGATACAACAACTACAGCAACAACACCAGCTGGTTCCACAACAGCTTCAGATACAACAACTACAGCCACAACACCAGCTGGAACCACAACAGTTGCAGATACAACAACTACAGCCACAACACCAGCTGGAACCACAACAGTTGCAGATACAACAACTACAGCCACAACACCAGCAGTTGATACCACAACAGCTGCAGATACAACTACAGCCATAACACCAACTGTAACCACAACAGCTGCAGATACAAAAACTGCAGCCACAACACCAGCTGAAACCACAACAGCTGCAGATACAACTACAGCCACAACCCCAGCTGGAACCACAACATCTTCAGATACAACAACTACAGCTACAACACCAGCTGAAACCACAACAGTGGCAGATACAACAGTCACAGCCACAACACCAACTGGAACCACAACAGCTGCTGATACAACATCTACAGCCACAACACCAGCTGGAACCACAACAGCTGCAGATACAACAACTAGAGCCACAACACCAGCTGGAACCACAACAGCTTTGGATACAACAACTACAGCCACAACACCAGTTGGAACCACAACAGCTGCAGATACAACAACTACAGCCACAACACCAACTGGAACCACAACAGCTGCAGATACAACAACTACAGTCACAACACCAGCTGGAACCACAACAGCGGCAGATACAACAACTATAGCCACAACACCTGCTGGAACCACAACAGCTGCAGATACAACAACTACAGCCACAACACCAGCTGGAACCACAGCAGTTGCATATACAACAACTACAGCCACAACACCAGCTGGAACCACAACAGCTGCAGATACAACTACAGCCACAACCCCAGCTGGAACCACAACAGCTTCAGATAAAACAACTACATCTACAACACCAGCTGAAACCACAACAGCTGCAGATACAACAACTACAGCCACAACACCAACTGGAACCACAAAAGCTGTTGATACAACTACAGCCATAACACCAACTGTAACCACCACAGCTGCAGATACAATAACTGTAGCCACAACACCAGCTGAAACCACAACAGCTGCAGATACAACTACAGCCACAACCCCAGCTGGAACCACAACAGCTGCAGATACAACAACTACAGCTACAACACCAGCTGAAACCACAACAGCTGCAGATACAACAACTATAGCCACAACACCAACTGGAACCACAACAGTTGCTGATACAACAACTACAGCCACAACACCAGCTGGAACCACAACAGCTGCAGATACAACAACTAGAGCCACAACACCAGTTGGAACCACAACAGCTGCAGATACAACAACTACAGCCACAACACCAACTGGAACCACAACAGCTGCAGATACAACAACTACAGCTACAACACCAGCTGAAACCACAACAGCTGCAGATACAACAACTATAGCCACAACACCAACTGGAACCACAACAGCTGCAGATACAACAACTACAGCCACAACACCAACTGGAACCACAACAGTTCTATATACAACAACTACAGCCACAACACCAGCTGGAACCACAACAGCTGCAGATACAACTATAGCCATAACACCAACTGTAACCACAACAGCTGCAGATACAACTGCAGCCACAACACCAGCTGAAACCACAACAGCTGTAGATACAACTACAGCCACAACCCCAGCTGGAACCACAACAGCTTCAGATACAACAACTACAGCTACAACACCAGCTGAAACCACAACAGCTGCAGATACAACAACTACAGCCACAACACCGACTGGAACCACAACAGCTGCTGATACAACAACTACAGCCACAACACCAGCTGGAACCCCAACAGGTGCAGATACAACTACAGCCACAACACCAGCTGGAACCACAACAGCTGCAGATACAACAACTAGAGCCACAACACCAAGTGGAACCACAACAGCTTCAGATACAGCAACTACAGCCACAACACCAGCTGGAACCACAACAGCTGCAAATACAACAACTAGAGCAACAACACCAGTTGGAACCATAACAGCTGCAGATACAACATCTACAACCACAACACCAGCTGGAACTACAGCAGCTGTAGATACAACATCTTCACCCACAACACAAGCTGGAACCACAACAGCTGCAAATACAACAACTACAGCCACAACACCAGATGGAACCACAACAGCTGCAGATACAACAACTACAGCTACAACACCAGCTGGAACTACAGCAGCTGTAGATACAACATCTTCACCCACAACACAAGCTGGAACCACAACAGCTGCAGATACAACTACAGCCACAACACCAGCTGGAACCACGACATCTGTAGATTCAACAACTACAGCAACAACACCAGTTAGAACCACAACAGCTGCAGATACAACAACTACAGCCACAACACCAGCTGGAACCACAACAGCTGCAGTTACAACTACAGCCAAAACACCATCTGGAACCACAACAGCTGCAGATACAACTGCACTCACAACAACTGTTGCAGAGACAACTAATTCACCAACAAGACCAGCTGCAAAAACTAATTATATAGTAATCACTGAATTTAGAATAACAAACAGAGACTACCTTCCGGATCTTGCAAACCCAAATTCAGATGCTTTTAAAAAGTTGGCAAAGGATGTTCTTGATATTGTAAGTATATTTATTAATGTTTATAATCATTTCTACAGAACCGTTATGCTGTGACTAGTTATACAGAACGTATCACAGACAAATGATGATTAAGACATATATTATTGGTTTCTTCTTTCATTCGACTCATTAGACATATCAGCATTTCAAGGGTTTCAATATATAGGGATCGGTCGCAATCCTTTAGAAAATATATTTAATGATTTATCTGCAAAAATTCCCATAGACTTCAAGGGACAGTCAAGTCAAAATTAAACTTTCATGATTCAGATAGGGCATGCAATTTTAAACAATGTTCCAATTTACTTTGATGATCAAATTTGCTTTCTTCTTTTGGTATTCTTGGTTGAAAGCTAAATCTAGGTAGGTTTATATGCTAATTTCTAAGCCCTTGAAGGCCGCTTCTTATCTCAGTGTATTTTTACAGTTTTTTACAGTTAGACAGTGCTAGTTCATGTGTGTCATATTGATAATATTGTGCTTGCTCCAGTGGAGTTGTTTATGAGTCAGCAAAGATTGGCTAAAATGCATGTCTGTTAAAAGAACTGAGATAAGGGGGCAGTCTGCAGAGACTTAGATACAAGGTAATCACAGAGGTAAAAATTGTATTAATATAACAGTGTTGGTTATGCAAAATCACCACATAAAGTCCCACATAAATAGTCCAAAAAAACAAATGCTCCCTCTTTGGCTACCGTTGAGATTCGTAATGCACCAGGATCAGTTCTTCCTTAGGTCACTTGAAATACTGAAATACAAAGAACAAGAAGACGTTCAAATGGTACAGTATATCAGGAAGTCGTCTCACACACCAAGACCCAAGGGTTCTCCCACCGTAGAGATATACTCACAAGCGTAATGCAATAGTATTCAGTGCAATTCACAAAGGCTGGATATATAAGAGCCCCCAGCTGGCTCCTTCTGGTGTTCAGGATCACAGGTCCAGAGGGCGCAAACGATTGTGCTTCACTTATAATCGAGCCCTTAATGGGGAGAGGAGGTGGGATGGATTAAAAGCACTTGTGAGGGTCCTTGAAGCCCACGTTATGGACACCTATGGACTCTCATCATCTTACGAAAGAAAGTTTATTTGTGCATAGTTAAACAACTTTGCAGTATACTTTCATTACATATTTTGCACATTTTCCTGTAACTTTATTATGAGAATTGTGTTTTTTTCCAGTACTGAAAAGTGAAAGAACACATTGCAGCTTCACAGGCCTGACCTTGCTACATGTATCTCCCTAATTTGTGGTTTGTTATCTTACTATTTCTGCTGAAGCCAAACATTGGAGATTTGTTTAAGCAAATTACTTCAGCAAGCATTGTTATTTCCATTCTCAAGTCTAGACTGGCTTTTCCAAATAAGGAGAGTGGTTTTTGAACATTGAAAAACAATTGCAGAAAACAAGGTGTTAAATGGACCATCTACCCCAGAATTTTTATTGTTTAAAAAGATAGATTATCCCTTTATTACCTATTCCCCAGTTTTGCATAACCAGCACTGATATTAATACACTTTTTACCTCTGTGATTACTTTGTATCTAAGCCTCTGCATACTGCCCCCTTATCTCAGTTCTTTTGACAGACTTGCATTTTAGCCAATCAGTGCTGACTCCTAAGTAACTCCACATGTGTGAGCGCAATGTTATCTATATGGCACGCATGAACTAGCAGTGTCTAACTATGAAAAACTGTCAAAATGCAGTCAGATAAGAGGTGACCTTCAAGGACTTATAAATTAGCATATGATCCTACCTAGGTTTAGCTTTCAACAAAAGATAACCAACAGAACAAATACAATTTGATGATAAAAGTAAATTAGAAAGCTGTTTAAAATTGCATGACCTGTCTGAATCATGAAAGTTTAATTTTGACTAGACTGTCCTTTTAATCTGTTCTAATATAGTTTAGTCCAGCGGTCACCAACCAGTGGTCCACGAGAAGATGTTGGTGGTCCTTGACACCATCAAGCAGGAATTAATCTCCTTTGTTGGTGTCATCCCCATTGCACTGCAACTCCCTACAGTGACTGGCTGGACGTCAGTGAAAACTGATGGAGGAGGAGTTAAATTACAATCTCCCTATGCACGTTGCGTAGTACTGCGCAACTTGCGTAGCTAGATTGTGGCCTAGATTTGGAGTTTGGCGTTAGCCATGAAAACCAGCGTTAGAGGCTCCTAACGCTGGTTTTAGGCTACCGCCGGTATTTGGAGTCAGTGATTAAAGGGTCTAACGCTCACTTTTCAGCCGCGACTTTTCCATACCGCAGATCCCCTTACGTCAATTGCGTATCCTATCTTTTCAATGGGATCTTCCTAACGCCGGTATTTAGAGTCGTTTCTGAAGTGAGCGTTAGAGCTCTAACGACAAAACTCCAGCCGCCGAAAAAAAGTCAGTAGTTAAGAGCTTTCTGGGCTAACGCCGGTTCATAAAGCTCTTAACTACTGTACCCTAAAGTACACTAACACCCATAAACTACCTATGTACCCCTAAACCGAGGTCCCCCCACATCGCCGCCACTCGATTAAATTTTTTTAACCCCTAATCTGCCGACCGCCACCTACGTTATACTTATGTACCCCTAATCTGCTGCCCCTAACACCGCCGACCCCTGTATTATATTTATTAACCCCTAACCTGCCCCCCACAACGTCGCCGCCAGCTACCTACAATAATTAACCCCTAATCTGCGCGCCGCCACCTACGTTATCCTTATGTACCCCTAATCTGCTGCCCCTAACACCGCCGACCCCTATATTATATTTATTAACCCCTAACCTGCCCCCCACAACGTCGCCGACACCTGCCTACACTTATTAACCCCTAATCTGCCAAGCGGACCTGAGCGCTACTATAATAAAGTTATTAACCCCTAATCCGCCTCACTAACCCTATAATAAATAGTATTAACCCCTAATCTGCCCTCCCTAACATCGCCGACACCTAACTTCAATTATTAACCCCTAATCTGATGACCGGAGCTCACCGCTATTCTAATAAATGTATTAACCCCTAAAGCTAAGTCTAACCCTAACACTAACACCCCCCTAAATTAAATATAATTTTAATCTAACGAAATTAATTAACTCTTATTAAATAAATTATCCTATTTAAAGCTAAATACTTACCTGTAAAAAAAATCCTAATATAGCTACAATATAAATTATAATTACATTGTAGCTATTTTAGGATTAATATTTATTTTACAGGCAACTTGGTAATTATTTTAACTAGGTACAATAGCTATTAAATAGTTAAGAACTATTTAATAGTTACCTAGTTAAAATAATAACAAAATTACCTGTAAAATAAGTCCTAACCTAAGTTATAATTAAACCTAACACTACCCTATCAATAAATTAATTAAATAAAATACCTACAATTACCTACAATAAAACCTAACACTACACTATCAATAAATAAATTAAATACAATTTCTACAAATAACTACAATTACATAAACTAACTAAAGTACAAAAAATAAAAAAGAACTAAGTTACAAAAAATAAAAAAATATTTACAAACATAAGAAAAATATTACAACAATTTTAAACTAATTACACCTACTCTAAGCCCCCTAATAAAATAACAAAGACCCCCAAAATAAAAAAATGCCCTACCCTATTCTAAATTAATAAATTTAAAAGCTCTTTTACCTTACCAGCCCTGAACAGGGCCCTTTGCGGGGCATGCCCCAAGAAAATCAGCTCTTTTGCCTGTAAAAAAAAACATACAATACCCCCCCCAACATTACAACCCACCACCCACATACCCCTAATCTAACCCAAACCCCCCTTAAATAAACCTAACACTAAGCCCCTGAAGATCTTCCTACCTTGTCTTCACCTCACCGGGTATCACCGATCGGTCCTGGCTCCGATATCTTCATCCAACCCAAGCGGGGGCTAGACATCCACTGAAGAAGTCCAGAAGAGGGTCCAAAGTCTTCCTCCTATCCGGCAAGAAGAGGACATCCGGACCGGCAAACATCTTAATCCAAGCGGCATCTTCGATCTTCTTCCATCTGGTGCGGAGCGGGTCCATGTTGAAGCAGCCGACGCGGATCCATCCTCTTCTTCCGGCGTCTCCCGACGAATGACGGTTCCTTTAAGGGACGTCATCCAAGATGGCGTCCCTCGAATTCCGATTGGCTGATAGGATTCTATCAGCCAATCGGAATTAAGGTAGGAATATTCTGATTGGCTGATGGAATCAGCCAATCAGAATCAAGTTCAATCCGATTGGCTGATCCAATCAGCCAATCAGATTGAGCTTGCATTCTATTGGCTGTTCCGATCAGCCAATAGAATGCGAGCTCAATCTGATTGGCTGATTGGACCAGCCAATCGGATTGAACTTGATTCTGATTGGCTGATTCCATCAGCCAATCAGAATATTCCTACCTTAATTCCGATTGGCTGATAGAATCCTATCAGCCAATCGGAATTCGAGGGACGCCATCTTGGATGACGTCCCTTAAAGGAACCGTCATTTGTCGGGAGACGCCGGAAGAAGAGGATGGATCCGCGTCGGCTGCTTCAACATGGACCCGCTCCGCACCAGATGGAAGAAGATCGAAGATGCCGCTTGGATGAAGATGTTTGCCGGTCCGGATGTCCTCTTCTTGCCGGATAGGAGGAAGACTTTGGACCCTCTTCTGGACTTCTTCAGTGGATGTCTAGCCCCCGCTTGGGTTGGATGAAGATATCGGAGCCAGGACCGATCGGTGATACCCGGTGAGGTGAAGACAAGGTAGGAAGATCTTCAGGGGCTTAGTGTTAGGTTTATTTAAGGGGGGTTTGGGTTAGATTAGGGGTATGTGGGTGGTGGGTTGTAATGTTGGGGGGGGGTATTGTATGGTTTTTTTTACAGGCAAAAGAGCTGATTTTCTTGGGGCATACCCCGCAAAGGGCCCTGTTCAGGGCTGGTAAGGTAAAAGAGCTTTTAAATTTATTAATTTAGAATAGGGTAGGGCATTTTTTTATTTTGGGGGTCTTTGTTATTTTATTAGGGGGCTTAGAGTAGGTGTAATTAGTTTAAAATTGTTGTAATATTTTTCTTATGTTTGTAAATATTTTTTTATTTTTTGTAACTTAGTTCTTTTTTATTTTTGTACTTTAGTTAGTTTATGTAATTGTAGTTATTTGTAGAAATTGTATTTAATTTATTTATTGATAGTGTAGTGTTAGGTTTTATTGTAGGTAATTGTAGGTATTTTATTTAATTAATTTATTGATAGGGTAGTGTTAGGTTTAATTATAACTTAGGTTAGGACTTATTTTACAGGTAATTTTGTTATTATTTTAACTAGGTAACTATTAAATAGTTCTTAACTATTTAATAGCTATTGTACCTAGTTAAAATAATTACCAAGTTGACTGTAAAATAAATATTAATCCTAAAATAGCTACAATGTAATTATAATTTATATTGTAGCTATATTAGGATTTTTTTTTACAGGTAAGTATTTAGCTTTAAATAGGAATAATGTATTTAATAAGAGTTAATTAATTTCGTTAGATTAAAATTATATTTAACTTAAGGGGGTGTTAGTGTTAGGGTTAGACTTAGCTTTAGGGGTTAATACATTTATTAGAATAGCGGTGAGCTCCGGTCGTCAGATTAGGGGTTAATTATTGAAGTTAGGTGTCGGCGATGTTAGGGAGGGCAGATTAGGGGTTAATACTATTTATGATAGGGTTAGTGAGGCGGATTAGGGGTTAATAACTTTATTATAGTAGCGCTCAGGTCCGCTCGGCAGATTAGGGGTTAATAAGTGTAGGCAGGTGTCGGCGACGTTGAGGGGGGCAGATTAGGGGTTAATAAATATAATATAGGGGTCGGCGGTGTTAGGGGCAGCAGATTAGGGGTACATAAGGATAACGTAGGTGGCGGCGCTTTGCGGTCGGCAGATTAGGGGTTAATTATTGTAAGTAGCTGGCGGCGACGTTGTGGGGGGCAGGTTAGGGGTTAATAAATATAATATAGGGGTCAGCAGTGTTAGGGGCAGCAGATTAGGGGTACATAGGTATAATGTAGGTAGCGGCGGTTTACGGAGCGGAAGATTAGGGGTTAATAATATAATGCAGGGGTCAGCGATAGCGGGGGCGGCAGATTAGGGGTTAATAAGTGTAAGGTTAGGGGTGTTTAGACTCGGGGTACATGTTAGAGTGTTAGGTGCAGACGTAGGAAGTGTTTCCCCATAGGAAACAATGGGGCTGCGTTAGGAGCTGAACGCTGCTTTTTTGCAGGTGTTAGTTTTTTTTTCAGCTCAAACAGCCCCATTGTTTCCTATGGGAGAATCGTGCACGAGCACGTTTTTGAGGCTGGCCGCGTCCGTAAGCAACTCTGGTATCGAGAGTTGCATTTGCGGTAAAAATGCTCTACGCTCCTTTTTTGGAGCCTAACGCAGCATTTTTTTGAACTCTCGATACCAGAGTTAATTTTATGGTGCGGCCAGAAAAAAGCCCGCGTAGCGTTAACAGCCCATCTACCGCCAAACTCCAAATCTAGGCCTGTATTTTTAACTCCTCCCGCCCGGTGCGCAGCTCAGAGGAAGATGATTCCATTCTAAAGCCAGCAGAGGTTGGTATAGTCTTGGCTTGAAATAGTGGAATTAAAGTATATGAAAAAAGAAAATCTTAAAAAAAATGTCTCTCATATTTTATTTATTTTCTTCTCTTTACCTGTCTCTTTGTAAAAGTTTTCCTAATTCCTTCAGATGGACTTACATCACTATTAGTCTTCCTCCCCTCCATCTTCTTTTTTTTAAATTAAATATTAATTATTTTTCATACTAATAATATTCCCGCGCACAAAGACTGTACAATCATGTTGTAATTACACAGTGTTTATTTTGTCTTTAAATGACATTTACAGAATAAAGTTTATTAATATAGGCTCCTTTAGCATTTTGTATGAATGAGATCAACACCCTGATCTCATGCTTACCGTGCTCTATGCACTGTGCATGTGTTTACCTGTCAATCAAGCTCAGGCATAAATGTACCAGGAGGTCACATTTTTATGTAGGTTTAACAATGACCAAGTATGGGATTTAGTTATATTATCTCCAATTGTAAAAATAAACATATCCTCCTTTATACAGTAGATCAGTCAAAAGAGACTATACAATGACAATTAAAATTGAACTAAATAGAACATAGCTTATATGAGTTTATGAGACTGAATTGGCCTGTGTTTAATTTACAATGTAATTGACCGTGTAACAGCACATCACATTTGTAATTTATTTTTTGTAGTTTTCCGCTGTGATGAGGAAACTTTACACTGCATATATAAGATCCGTTGTGAAATCATTCAGGTGAGTTATATAAACTTTTCACTGATTACACAGTAACACAATTAAATGTAAGTGCATATGTTTCTGCTGAATCATAATTTCATATTTGATGTCACTGGTTAAAATAACATTTATAATGTGCCGATGTACTAAATCATGTTCATGAAAAACAATTTAAAAAGCAGTGACTTTGGTGAAGAGGAAAACCTATTTAAAATACAGTTTAGTATCTGTGAAATGGGAAAATGATCCCATAGAAATATCCCATTGTATGTACCTTAGAAGCAACATGAACACTGTTTAAATTACATTTGAGAGCACATACAACAAACAAAGTTACAGTATGCATACAGGGGGTGCTTGGTGAATAAGCACACACAGCACATCAGTAGTTAACTGATTTTATTCCTTTCTTGTAGGAGTGGTTCTGTTGTTGCTGAACTAGAAAATGAATTCCAGAATGACACGGTTAACCCTTCATCTGCTGAGATGGAAAGCAAAGTCTTGGAAGAGATACGAAGTAATAGTAGCAGGGCTGGAGATCTCGAAGTAGATACCATTAACACTACTACTGCTGGTGAGTTAGTGAATATATATATATTTATAATATGTAAAATATGTGTTTTATATATAGCCATATATATTATTGCCAAACATCTACTCTTAATTTTTCGAGACTCATTATCCTCAGGCATAGTACCCCAGGAATGGCGTAGAGCTGATTTGGTGCCACTTTTTATAAAGGGGAGCAAGGTTGATCAAGAAAGCTAAAGACCAGTTACATTTACATATATATATATATATATACAAAGGTGGAACTACCATAAGTGCAGCAGATGCGGTGGCACCAGGGCACAAGTGCTGCGGGGGCCCATAGCAGCCAGTCTATACATAATATTTGCAGAATATGACAATTCTAATGCAGGGGATACTTTTATTAGTGCAGGTTGCAGGTCCATCTATCTATCTATCTATCTATCTATCTATCTATCTATCTATCTATCTTTCTATCCTCATAATAATTTTACTGAGCAGCATGAATAGTGTTAGTATTTCTTACTACTGAAATATCTTTGGAGGGCCCAATACATTTTTTGCACCAGGGCCCTCTATTGAGTCTGTATATATATATATATATATATATATATCCATATTTAGACATGTATATGTGTGTATCTCTATGTTAAAACTCTTTGCCTACATTTTATTTCTAATACCTGAGACCTCATATCTTTGAGCCCTTGTAACTTTTTGTGCAATTTTATTTTGTAATAATTTTTATTATATGGTGTTATTATGAGTGTAAGTGTACTTTATAATGTATTTTTAATGTGTTTTGTGACATTTTTTTGTTTAGCAAAGTAGTTAACCAGAGCTCTGAGGATGCACTATATAGTATAAAGTTAACTTAAATTGCGCTCAAGCTATCGCGTTTACTTTCAATTTGTAATACAAGTGAAAAACCAGCTTGCGCGTAACTGTTAGCTCTCCACTCGTAATCTGCCGCAATGTGTTTAATTGTGTATGTAGAGTAAATATTTTACATTCCAATGTTCTTCACATAATAGAAAATGTTCTTTGTATTTTTAAATAGATATTCCTATATATATATATATATATATATATATATATATATATATATATCTGTATATCTATACCTATATATAATGATTATATATATATATATATATATATATATATATATATACTGTATATACAGTGTATATATATATATATATATATATATATATATATATATATATAAAGTTCCAGTATAGGATGTGCACTCCTTAGATCACCTTAAATGTCAGCCACCAGGGTGCTAGGTCAACCATTAGTTAAAGGGACAGTTTACTCAAAAAATGTATCTCCTTTAATTTGTTCCCAATGATCCACTGTATTAAATTATTTACAAGTATCTCCTTTACCCTTATATTGGCATTTAAAATAGTTGATTTAGCCTCTGATATCCCCACCTATTCTGAAAGTTGCTGGCCTTAGGTCCAGCTATAGATAAGCTGTGTAAACACAGACAGCAGAAGAAATTACACTCCCAGAGTGGTTTAGAGGAGATAAGGTAATACAATGTTAATTTTCCATTGTTTTCGCCAAGTTTTGGTCTTTGGTTAAGGACAGATATAAGATAATGAAGCAGGTATATGTACACAATGTGATAAAGTAATGAGATCTGATTATACCTACAGATATAAGATAAAGAAACAGGTATATGTACACAATTTGATAAAGTAATGAGATCTGATTATACCTACAAGCTCAACCCATTTTATTAGGTTGTGGCTTCAAAACACAAATGAACCTTAAAAAGGAAATTCTCATACATTTTATACTCTGCAGCTGGTAATAAATACATGGACTAACACCATTTGATAAAGATGCCAGTTAGGCATTGAAATGTCATGGACTCCTTTTAAAAAGAATTTTGACAATAAAAGTTACATTTTAGAAAAAACAATGAGTGCTGTCCTAATGGAATGCTATACATATAAAAAAATGTTTTTTGAAGTTTGACTATTTGCTGTATTATATTTCTTATCTACCTTCTTTTCTTATAACAAAACAGGATACAATGGCATCTATTTATCAAGCTGTCAACTGCAAATACGCTGGTATTCCGCAGCGTATTTGTGTCGAGCCTGATTCCCCTTAGTTATCAAACCCTACAGACCGGCAAAAGTAGAAATCTGTGACATAACATACGATCCGCCGGACTCAGTCCGACACAGATCGATGCTTACGTCACTCCAGATGTTCCGAATGCAAGTTCGGCACTATCTGACTACTTTTGCTAGCTATCAAATAACTAGCAGGTACACTCAGCACTATTCCGGCCCAGCGTACCTGGTTTTCAATCCGCCACCCTGGAGGCGGCGGATGCCAAAGGAATCAATGGGTGTCTGAAAGCAGCGAAAGCTTATGTTCGCTGCTGCCCGATATCCCATTGATTCCTATGGTAATGTTTACACCTAACACCCTAACATGTACCCCGAGTCTAAACACCCCTAATCTGCCACCCCTACACTGCCGCCACCTACATTATACTTATTAACCCCTAAACCGCCACTCCCGGAGCCCACCACCACTCTAATAAACTTATTAACCCCTAAAACGCCGCTCACGGACCCCACCGCAACGAAATAAAGTGTTTAACCCCTAAACCGCCGCTCCCGGAGCTCACCGCCACCTACATTATAGTTATTAACCCCTAATCTGCCCCCTACACCTCCGCCACTATATTACATTTATTAACCCCTAAACCTAATTCTAACCCTAACACCCCCTAACTTAAATATAATTTAAATAAATCTAAATAAATATTCCTATAATTAACTAAATTATTTCTATTTAAAACTAAATACTTATCTATAAAATAAACCCTAAAATAGCTACAATATAACTAATAGTTACATTGTATCTAGCTTAGGATTTATTTTCATTTTACAGGCAAGTTTGTATTTATTTTAACTAGGTACAATAGTTATTAAATAGTTATTAACTATTTAATAACTACCTAGTTAAAATAAATACAAAAGTACCTGTAAAATAAAACCTAACCTAAGTTACAATTACACCTAACACTATCATTAAATTAATTACCTACATTAACTACAGTTAAATAAAATTAAGTAAAATTATCTAAAGTACAAAAAACCCCCACTAAATTACAGAAAATAATAAAATAATTAGAAGATTTTTAAACTAATTACACCTAATCTAATCCCCCTAACAAAATAAAAAAGCCCCCCAAAATAAAAAAAGCCCTACCCTACACTAAATTACAAATAGCCCTTAAAAGGGCTTTTTGCGGGGCACTGCCCCAAAGTAATCAGCTCTTTTACCTGAAAAAATAAAGTACATTACCCCCCCAACATTAAAACCCACCACCCACACACCCAACCCTACTCTAAAACCCACCCAATCCCCCCTTAAAAAAAAACCTAACGCTAACCCCTTGAAGATCACCTTACCTTGAGAAGTCTTCACCTAACCGGGCCAAAGTCCTCAACGAAGCCGGGTGAAGTGGTCCTCCAGACGGGCAGAAGTCTTCATCCAAGCTGGGCAGAAGAGGTCCTCCAGACGGGCAGAAGTCTTCATACAGATGGCATCTTCTATCTTCATCCATCCGGAGCGGAGCGGCTCCATCTTCAAGACATCCGACGCAGAGCATCCTCTTCTTCCGATGCCTTCTTCAACAATGACGGGTCCTTTAAGTGATGTCATCCAAGATGGCGTCCCTTCAATTCCGATTAGCTGATAGAATTCTATCAGCCAATCGGAATTAAGGTAGGAAAAATCCTATTGGTTGATGATATCAGCCAATAGGATTGAAGTTCAATCCTATTGGCTGATCCAATCAGCCAATAGGATTGAGCTCACATTCTATTGGCTGTTCCAATCAGCCAATAGAATGCAAGCTCAATCCGTGTCATAATACAAGCGCAAAAATCCTCTGTCTACTAAATTGTGCTCCACTCGTAATATAGCCTGTAACGGTAAAGAGCTACTTAAAAAACATTTAGTACACTCCAGCAGGTAGAATGGATCATTGGGAATAAAATACAGGGGAGACAAATTTGGGGTAAACTCTTCCTTTAATAAAGTGACATTGCCAAGAGTAGATTGCTAGGATTTAAGCACGTACAACTATAATATTCATATTGTAGCCACATTCAGATGTAAAATGAGTGAAATAGACATTGCCAATATAAAAACTCCTTCATGCAGATTTTATACATTATAATTTGTTAGCAGGGGGTGTCAATCAACCCGATCTTATTCAATCGGGTTAATTTCCCTCCGCTGCCTCAGAGCAGGCGGACAAGTTATGGAGCAGCGGTGTTTAGACGGCTGCTTCATAACTCCTTCATAACTTCTGTTTCCGGCAAGCCTGAAGCAAGGGGCATCAAGCTCCGTACGGAGCTTGATAAATATGCCCCATAATGTCAAAATATTAAACTGACAGCAACATATTAGACATTGATATTTATTTAACTGTTTTATGTTGTAATATTTAACTTAAAACTGTATTTTTTGAATTAGCAACAACACTCCAAGTGACAACAACAGCTGCAATCACGACAATTGTAACAACAACTGCACCACTAATATCAGCAGGAACCACAACTGTACCTTCAACTGTTGCAGGGACACCAACTCTACCCACAACACCAGCTGGAACCACAACAGCTGCACTAACAACTGTTGCAGGGACAACAACTATACCCACAACACCAGCTGGAACCACAACAGCTGCACTAACAACTGTTGCAGTGACAACAACTCTACCCACAACACCAGCTGGAACCACAACTGTACCTACAACTGTTGCAGTGACAACAACTATACCCACAACACCAGCTGGAACCACAACTGTACCTACAACTGTTGCAGAGACAACAACTATACCCACAAAACCAGCTGGAACCACAACTGTACCTACAACTGTTGCAGTGACAACAACTATACCCACAACACCAGCTGGAACCACAACTGTACCTACAACTGTTGCAGTGACAACAACTATACCCACAACACCAGCTGGAACCACAACTGTACCTACAACTGTTGCAGAGACAACAACTATACCCACAACACCAGCTGGAACCACAACTGTACCTACAACTGTTGCAGTGACAACAACTATACCCACAACACCAGCTGGAACCACAACTGTACCTACAACTGTTGCAGTGACAACAACTATACCCACAACACCAGCTGGAACCACAACTGTACCTACAACTGTTGCAGAGACAACAACTATACCCACAACACCAGCTGGAACCACAACTGTACCTACAACTGTTGCAGAGACAACAACTATACCCACAACACCAGCTGGAACCACAACTGTACCTACAACTGTTGCAGTGACAACAACTATACCCACAACACCAGCTGGAACCACAACTGTACCTACAACTGTTGCAGAGACAACAACTATACCCACAACACCAGCTGGAACCACAACTGTACCTACAACTGTTGCAGAGACAACAACTATACCCACAACACCAGCTGGAACCACAACTGTACCTACAACTGTTGCAGAGACAACAACTATACCCTCAACACCAGCTGGAACCACAACTGTACCTACAACTGTTGCAGAGACAACAACTATACCCACAACACCAGCTGGACCCACAACTGTACCTACAACTGTTGCAGAGACAACAACTATACCCACAACACCAGCTGGAACCACAACTGTACCTACAATTGTTGCAGAGACAACAACTATACCCACAACACCAGCTGGAACCACAACAGCTGCACTAACAACTGTTGCAGGGACAACAACTATACCCACAACACCAGCTGGAACCACAACAGCTGCACTAACAACTGTTGCAGAGACAGCAACTATACCTACAACACCAGCTGGAACCACAACAGCTGCACCAACAACTGTTGCAGAGACAACAACTATACCCACAACACCAGTTGGAACCACAACTGTACCTACAACTGTTGCAGAGACAACAACTATACCCTCAACACCAGCTGGAACCACAACTGTACCTACAACTGTTGCAGAGACAACAACTATACCCATAACACCAGCTGGAACCACAACTGTACCTACAACTGTTGCAGAGACAACATCTATACCCACAACACCAGCTGGAACCACAACTGTACCTACAATTGTTGCAGAGACAACAACTTTACCCACAACACCAGCTGGAACCACAACAGCTGCACTAACAACTGTTGCAGAGACAACAACTATACCCACAACACCAGCTGGAACCACAACAGCTGCACTAACAACTGTTGCAGAGACAACAACTATACCCACAACACCAGCTGGAACCACAACAGCTGCACTAACAACTGTTGCAGAGACAACAACTACACCCACAACACCAGCTGGAACCACAACAGCTGCACTAACATCTGTTGCAGAGACAACAACTACACCCACAACACCAACTGGAACCACAACAGCTGCACCAACAACTGCTGTAGAGACAACAGCTACACTCACAACACCAGCTGGAACCACAACTGTACCCACAACTGTTGCAGACACAACAACTATACCTACAACTGCTGCAGAGACAACAACTACACCCGCAACACAAGCTGGAACCACAACAGCTGCACTCACAACAGTTGTAGAGACAACAACTACACCCACTACACTAGCTGGAACCACAACTGTACCCACAACAGTTGCAGAGACAACAACTGCACCACCAACAAATGCAGAAACCACAACTGTCCATACAACTCTTGCAGAGACAACTACAACACAAGCACCTGCAGTTGTGGAAACCACACCAGCTACTACAGCTGCAAAAACTAATTATAAAGTAATCACTAAATTTAGAATAACAAACAGAGACTACATTCCGGATCTTGCAGACCCAAACTCAGCTGCTTTTAAAAAGTCGGCAAAGGATGTTCTTGATACTGTAAGTATCTTTATTAATGCTTATTTTCATTTGTACTGAACCGTTATGCTGTGACTAGTTATAAAACAGAGCGTATCACACACAAATGATGAATAAGACAGATATTTACCGGTTTCTACTTTCATTCCACTCATTAGACACATCAGCATTTCAAAGGTTTAAACATATAGGGCTAGATTATAAGTGGAGCTCAAAATATCGCTTCCGCAAAAGCAATATTTGGGATCCGCTTAGTAATACCAGTGCATGCAAATTAGATAATAGAAGTAAATTGAAAAGTTTTTAATAAAATCACACGCTTTATCTATAATCATGAATGAAAAAATTTGGGCTTCATGTCCCTTTAACTAATAGGGACATAGTTTATGGGGTCGATTTATGAAGCAGTGAATGCTGCTTCCGACCCTCTCCGCTTCAGTTCCGCCTGAAGCGGAAGTTAAGAAGCAGCGGTCCTAAGACCGCTGCTCTTTAACTCGTCCGCCACCTCTGAGATGGTGGACAGCAATCAGCCCGATCGAATACGATCGGGTTGATTGACACCCCCTGCTAGCGGCCGATTGGCTGCGAATCTGCAGGGGGTGGTATTGCACCAGTAGTTCACAAGAACTGCTGGTGCAATGATAAATGCCGACAGCGTATGCTCTCAGCATTTATCAATGTGCAGCAGACATAATTCGCTATAGTGGATCATGTCTGTCCGCACAATGATAAATGTACCCCTATGTGTTTATGAGCCCAAACTTAATCTGTTTTACAACGTAAATGACCATGTAACAGCACAACTTTACATTTGTAATTTCTTTTTTGTAGTTTACTGTTGTGATAAGGAAACTTTATGCTGCCTATATAAGATCCGTTGTGAAATCATTCAGGTGAGTTATGTAAACTTTACACCGATTACACAGTAACACAATTAAATGTAAGTGCATATTTATCTGCTGAATCATAATTTCATATTTGTTGTCACTGGTTAAAATAACATTTATAATGTGCCGATGTACTAAATCATGTTCATGAAAAACAATTTAAAAAGCAGTGACTTTGGTGAAGAAGAAACTTATTTAAAATACAGTTTAGTATCTGTGAAATGGGAAAATGATCCCATAGAAATATCCCATTGTTTGTACCTTAGAAGCAACATGAACACTGTTTAAATTACATTTGAGAGCACATACAACAAATAAAGTTACAGTATGCATACAGGGGGTGCTTGGTGAATAAGCACACACAGCACATCAGTAGTTAACTGCTTTTATTCCTTTCTTGTAGGAGCGGTTCTGTTGTTGCTGAACTAGAAAATGAATTCCAGAATGACACGGTTACCCCTTCATCTGCTGAGATGGAAAGCAAAGTCTTGGAAGAGATACGAAGTAATAGTAGCAGGGTTGGAGATCTCGAAGTAGATACCATGAACACTACTACTGCTGGTAAGTTAATTAAGTGAATATATTATCTTCAGGCATAGTGCCCCAGGACTGGCGTAAAGCTGATGTGGTGTCACTTTTTAAAAAGTGAAGCATGGCTGATCTAGGAAGCTATTGACCAGTTAGTCTGACATTAATAGTGGGTAACATACTTGAAGGGATTATGAGGGATTATATTGATGAGTATATTTGGCAAACAAGATTATGAGTTTAAATCAGCATATTTTTTATACCCACAACACCAGCTGGAACCACAACTGTACCTACAACTGTTGTAGAGACAACAACTATACCCACAACACCAGCTGGAACCACAACTGTACCTACAACTGTTGCAGAGACAACAACTATACCCACAACACCAGCTGGAACCACAACTGTACCTACAACTGTTGCAGAGACAACAACTATACCCACAACACCAGCTGGAACCACAACTGTACCTACAACTGTTGCAGAGACAACAACTATACCCACAACACCAGCTGGAACCGCAACTGTACCTACAACTGTTGCAGAGACAACAACTATACCCTCAACACCAGCTGGAACCACAACTGTACCTACAACTGTTGCAGAGACAACAACTATACCCACAACACCAGCTGGAACCACAACTGTACCTACAACTGTTGCAGAGACAACAACTATACCCACAACACCAGCTGGAACCACAACTGTACCTACAACTGTTGCAGAGGCAACAACTATACCCACAACACCAGCTGGAACCACAACTGTACCTACAACTGTTGCAGAGACAACAACTATACCCACAACACCAGCTGGAACCACAACTGTACCTACAACTGTTGCAGAGACAACAACTATACCCTCAACACCAGCTGGAACCACAACTGTACCTACAACTGTTGCAGAGACAACAACTATACCCACAACACCAGCTGGAACCACAACTGTACCTACAACTGTTGCAGAGACAACAACTATACCCACAACACCAGCTGGAACCACAACAGCTGCACTAACAACTGTTGCAGGGACAACAACTATACCCACAACACCAGCTGGAACCACAACAGCTGCACTAACAACTGTTGCAGAGACAACAACTATACCCACAACACCAGCTGGAACCACAACAGCTGCACCAACAACTGTTGCAGAGACAACAACTACACCCACAACACCAGTTGGAACCACAACTGTACCTACAACTGTTGCAGAGACAACAACTATACCCTCAACACCAGCTGGAACCACAACTGTACCTACAACTGTTGCAGAGACAACAACTATTCCCACAACACCAGCTGGAACCACAACTGTACCTACAACTGTTGCAGAGACAACAACTATACCCACAACACCAGCTGGAACCACAACTGTACCTACAATTGTTGCAGAGACAACAACTATACGCACAACACCAGCTGGAACCACAACAGCTGCACTAACAACTGTTGCAGAGAAAACAACTATACCCACAACATCAGCTGGAACCACAACAGCTGCACTAACAACTGTTGCAGAGCCAACAACTACACCCACAACACCAGCTGGAACCACAACAGCTGCGCCAACAACTGTTGCAGAGACAACAACTACACCCACAACACCAGTTGGAACCACAACTGTACTCGCAACATCAGCTGGAACCACAACTACACTCACAGCATCAGCTGGAACTACAACTGTTGCAGAGACAACAACTACACCCAAAACACCAGCTGGAACCACAACAGCTGCACTAACAACTGTTGCAGTGACAACAACTACACCCACAACACCAACTGGAACCACAACAGCTGCACCAACAACTGTTGCAGAGACAACAACTACACCCACAACACCAGCTGGAACCACAACTGTACTTGCAACACCAGCTGGAACCACAACTACACTCACAGCATCAGCTGGAACTACAACTAAACCCACAACTCCAGCTGGAACCACAACTACACTCAAAACACCAGCTGGAACCACAACAGCTGCATCCACTACTGTTGCAGAGACAACAACTACACCCACAACACCAGCTGGAACCACAACAGCTGCACTAACAACTGTTGCAGAGACAACAACTACACCCACAACACCAACTGGAACCACAACAGCTGCACTAACAACTGTTGCAGAGACAACAACTACACCCACAACACCAGCTGGAACCACAACAGCTGCACCAACAACTGCTGCAGAGACAACAGCTACACTCACAACACCAGCTGGAACCACAACTGTACCCACAACTGTTGCAGACACAACAACTATACCTACAACTGTTGCAGAGACAACAACTACACCCACAACACCAGCTGGAACTGGAACCACAACAGCTGCATTAACAACTGTTGCAGAAACAACAACTCCACCCACAACAGCAGCAGAAACAACAACTCCACCCACAACAGCAGCAGAAACAACAACTTCGCCCACAACACCAGCAGAAACAACTCCACCCACAACACCAGCTGTAACAACAACTTCACCCACAACACCAGCAGAAGCAACAACTCCACCCACAACACCAGCTGTAACAACAACTTCACCCAGAACACCAGCAGAAACAACAACTTTACCCACAACAGCAGCTGAAACAACAACTTCACCCACAACACTAGCTGAAACAACAACTTCACCTACAACACCAGCTGAAACAACAACTTCACCCACAGCAGCAGCTGTAACAACAACTTCACCTACAACACCAGCTGTGACAACAACTTCACCCACAACACCAGCAGAAACAACTTCACCCACAGCAGCAGCAGAAACAACAACTTCACCCACAACACCAGCTGTAACAACAACTTCACCCACAACACCAGCTGTAACAACAACTTCACCCACAACACCAGCTGTAACAACAACTCCCACCACAACACCAGCAGTAAACACAACACCAGCGGTCACAACAGCTCCCCCCACAACACCAGCGGTAACAACAGCTTCACCCACAACACCAGCTGGAACGACAACATCTTCAACAACACCAGCAAGAACAACAACAACCACAGTACCAGTGGGACTGACATCTTCATCCACAACACCAACTGAATTTGTTAGAACCATTAGGATTAGAATAATAAATAGAGTATTTACAGGTGACCTTAACAATCCCAGATCCCAATACTATATGACGCTGAAAAGAGAAATTGAAGAATGGGTGAGTTTTCGGTTTAATGTTTTTTTATATTTTATGTTATTGCCTCAAAGCATTCAGCTATCAAGTTGAAATGAACAGGAAGACACCAATAAGACATTTAGCACAGGCACAGAGCATACTGTCAAACACGAGTTAAACTGAATATATTTTTCACACATCAAGCTCCTCACTGTACTAATAATACAATAATACAAATAAACACCCTTTTGTAGCTTCTAAATGAGATTGTTAAAATGCATTCAAAATAACATTACAGCTTTTTGTCAGAGCACAAGTGTCATATTCTACCAGTTTATGCCCAGCTCCTGAGCAAGTCACTATAACAGAAAACGAACAAGCGCAGACTTTTTAAAGCTACTGTATTTTTGTAATGTAATCAAACTCACACCACTATTCTTTAGTGATAATACACAAATAAGGACAGACTACGAGTGGCACTCTAACAGTTACGTGCTATCGAAAAGGCTTTATCACGGGCGTTTCACCTTTACAAGTTGAAAGTAAACGCGAACGCATGAGCGCAATTGCGATTTACGCTCTGGTTAACTGTTTCACAGATAAAAAAGTGTCACAAAACACATAAAAATACATTACAAAGTACAGTTACACTCATAGTAACACTATATGATAAAAATTATTTAAAAAAATATTGCACAACAAAGATATGATGTCTCAGGTGTTAGGAATAAAAGGCAAGCAAAGAGCTTTAACATAGATATACATACAAATACATATTTAAAGAGGATATGTATATCTATATATCTATATACTTGTGTACATACTGTATGTATTTATGTATTTATATGTGTATTTACAGACATATATACATATATATCTATATACTTGTGTACATACTGTATGTATTTATGTATTTATATGTGTATTTACAGACATATATACATATATATATATATACTTGTGTACATACTGTATGTATTTATGTATTTATATGTGTATTTACAGACATATATATATATACTTGTGTACATACTGTATGTATTTATGTATTTATTTGTGTATTTACAGACATATATACATATATATATATATACTTGTGTACATACTGTATGTATTTATGTATTTATATGTGTATTTACAGACATATATACATATATATATATATACTTGTTTACATACTGTATGTATTTATGTATTTATATGTGTATTTACAGACATATATATATATATATATATATATATATACTTGTGTACATACTGTATGTATTTATGTATTTATATGTGTATTTACAGACATATATATATATACATATATATATATATATATACTTGTGTACATACTGTATGTATTTATGTATTTATATGTGTATTTACAGACACACATATATATATATATATATATATATATATATACTTGTGTACATACTGTATGTATTTATATGTGTATTTACAGACATATATACATATATATATATATATATACTTGTGTACATACTGTATGTATTTATGTATTTATATGTGTATTTACAGACATATATATATATATATATATATATATATATATATATATATATAAATAAAACTAAAGAAGCAATTTCTCAAACATGTTATACTCTGCAGCTGGTTAAACAAGTGATTGAAAAAACATTATTGAAAACATTTTACAGTATACTGTCCCTAAAAGTATGAAACTGGAATTCAAATGCATTTCCTATGTAACAAAAGTTAACAAGCTTCTGTGTAGTGGCTCTTTTGATATGTACTGCATATAAACAAACATAAAGGGATATGTTCTCATGCTTCATTACCATCTAGCCATACCAACCCTACCGTTGCACTGCATATAAACAAACATAAGGGAATATGTTCTTATGCTTCCTTACCTTCTAGCCATACCAACCATACCGTTGCACTGCATATAAACAAACATAAGGGGATATGTTCTTATGCTTCCTTACCTTCTAGCCATACCAACCATACCGTTGCACTGCATATAAACAAACATAAGGGGATATGTTCTCATGCTTCCTTACCTTCTAACCATACCAACCCTACCGTTGCACTGCATATAAACAAACATAAGGGGATATGTTCTTATGCTTCCTTACCTTCTAGCCATACCAACCATTCCGTTGCACTGCATATAAACAAACATAAGGGGATATGTTCTCATGCTTCATAACCTTCTAGCCATACCAACCCAACCGTTGCACTGCATATAAACAAACATAAGGGGATATGTTCTCATGCTTCATTACCTTCTAGCCATACCAACCCTACCGTTGTACTGCATATAAACAAACATGAGGGAATACGTTCTCATGCTTCCTTACCTTCTAGCCATACCAACCCTATGGTTCCACTACATATTAACAAACATAAGGGAATACGTTCTCATGCTTCATTACCTTCTAGCCATACCAACCCTACCGTTGCACTGCATATAAACAAACATAAGGGAAAATGTTCTCATGCTTCCTTACCTTCTAGACATACCAACCCTACCGTTGCACTGCATATAAACAAACATAAGGGAATATATTCTCATGCTTCATTACCTTCTAGCCATACCAACCCAACTGTTGCACTGCATATAAACAAACATAAGGGGATATGTTCTCATGCTTCATTACCTTCTAGCCATACCAACCCTACTGTTGCACTGCATATAAACAAACATAAGGGGATATGTTCTCATGCTTCATTACCTTCTAGCCATACCAACCCTACTGTTGCACTGCATATAAACAAACATAAGGGGATATGTTCTAATGCTTCATTATCTTCTAGCAATACCAACAATACCGTTGCACTGCATATAAACAATCATAAGGGGATATGTTCTCATGCTTCATTACCTTCTAGCCATACCAACAATACCGTTGCACTGCATATAAACAAACATAAGGGAAAAACAGAATTTATGCTTACCTGATAAATTACTTTCTCCAACGGTGTGTCCTGTCCACGGCATCATCCATTACTTGTGGGAAATATTCTCCCCCACAGGGAAAGGCAAGGAGAGCACACAGCAAGAGCTGTCCATATAGCTCCCCCTCTGGCTCCGCCCCCCAGTCATTCGACCGACGGTTAGGAGAAAAAGGAGAAAGTATAGGGTGCCGTGGTGACTGTAGTGTATAAAGAAAAAGAAAAAAATTTCAAACCTGATTAAAAAACCAGGGCGGGCCGTGGACCGGACACACCGTTGGAGAAAGTCATTTATCAGGTAAGCATAAATTCTGTTTTCTCCAACATTGGTGTGTCCGGTCCACAGCGTCATCCATTACTTGTGGGAACCAATACCAAAGCTTTAGGACACGGATGAAGGGAGGGAGCAAATCAGGTTACCTAAATGGAAGGCACCACGGCTTGCAAAACCTCTCTCCCAAAAATAGCCTCCGAAGAAGCATAAGTATCAAATTTGTAGAATTTGGCAAAAGTGTGCAGAGAGGACCAAGTCGCTGCCTTACATATCTGATCAACAGAAGCCTCGTTCTTGTAGGCCCAAGTGGAAGCCACAGCCCTAGTAGAGTGAGCTGTGATTCGGTCAGGAGGTTGCCGTCCGGCAGTCTCATAAGCCAATCGGATAATGCTTTTCAGCCAGAAAGAGAGAGAGGTAGCAGTAGCTTTTTGACCTCTCCTCTTACCAGAGTAAACGACAAACAAAGATGAGGTTTGTCTAAAATCTTTTGTTGCTTCTAAGTAGAACTTTAAAGCACGAACAACATCTAAATTGTGTAATAAACGTTCCTTCTTTGAAACTGGATTCGGACACAGAGAAGGAACAACTATTTCCTGGTTAATATTCTTGTTGGAAACAACTTTTGGAAGAAAACCAGGCTTAGTACGCAAAACAATCTTATCTGAATGGAAAACCAGATAGGGTGGATTACATTGCAAAGCAGATAATTCAGAAACTCTTCTAGCAGAAGAAATAGCAACCAAAAACAGAACTTTCCAAGATAATAACTTAATATCTATGGAATGTAAAGGTTCAAACGGAACCCCTTGAAGAACTGAAAGAACTAAATTTAGACTCCAAGGAGGAGTCATGGGTCTGTAAACAGGCTTGATTCTAACCAAAGCCTGAACAAAAGCTTGTACATCTGTCACAGCTGCCAGTCGTTTGTGTAACAAGACAGATAAAGCAGAAATCTGTCCTTTTAGAGAACTAGCTGACAACCCTTTATCCAAACCTTCTTGGAGAAAGGAGAGAATCTTTGGAATTTTAATCTTACTCCAGGAGAATCCCTTGGATTCACACCAGCAGATATATTTTTTCCATATTTTATGGTAAATCTTTCTAGTCACAGGTTTTCTGGCTTGGACCAGAGTATCTATCACAGAATTCGAAAACCCACGCTTGGATAAAATCAAGCGTTCAATTTCCAAGCAGTCAGCTGCAGAGAAACTAGATTTGGATGTTCGAATGGACCTTGTACTAGAAGATCCTGTCTCAAAGGTAGCTTCCATGGTGGAGCCGATGGCATATTCACCAGGTCTGCATACCAAGTCCTGCGTGGCCACGCAGGAGCTATCAGAATCACCGAGGCCTTCTCCTGTTTGATCCTGGCTATGAGCCTGGGAAGGAGAGGAAACGGTGGAAACACATACGCTAGGTTGAACGACCAAGGCGCCACTAATGCATCCACTAGAGTCGCCTTGGGATCCCTGGATCTGGACCCGTAGCAAGGAATCTTGAAGTTCTGACGGGATGCCATTAGATCCATATCTGGAATGCCCCATAATTGGGTTAACTGAGCAAAGACCTCCGGGTGGAGTTCCCACTCCCCCGGATGGAAAGTCTGAGGACTCAAATTGTCCGCTTCCCAGTTGTCTACTCCTGGGATGTGAATAGCAGATAGATGGCAGGAGTGATTCTCTGCCCATTGGATAATCTTGGTTACTTCCTTCATCGCTAGGGAACTCTTTGTTCCCCCCTGATGATTGATGTACGCAACAGTCGTTATGTTGTCCAACTGAAATCTTATGAACCTGGCTTCTGCTAGCCGAGGCCAAGCCAGGAGCGCATAGAATATTGCTCTTAGTTCCAAAATGTTTATCGGGAGAAGCGACTCTTCCCGAGACCATAGCCCTGAGCTTTCAGGGAGTCCTAGACCGCGCCTCACCCCAAGAGGCTGGCGTCGGTCGTGACGATGACCCACTCCGGTCTGCGGAAACTCATTCCATGAGACAGGTGATCCTGGGTCAACCACCAGAGAAGTGAGTCCCTGGTTACCTGGTCTACTTGAATTTGGGGAGACAAGTCTGTATAGTCCCCATTCCACTGATTGAGCATGCACAGCTGTAATGGTCTTAGAAGAATTCGAGCAAAAGGAACCACGTCCATTGCTGCGACCATTAGTCCTATTACTTCCATGCACTGAGCTATGGAGGGTTGAGGAATAGAATGAAGCACTCGACAAACGTTTAGAAGCTTTAGCTTTCTGACTTCTGTCAGGAAGATCTTCATTTCCACAGAATCTATTATTGCTCCCAGAAAAGGAACCCTTGTGGACGGTGACAGTGAACTCTTTTCTATGTTCACCTTCCACCAGTGAGATCTGAGAAAAGCCAACACAATGTCTGTGTGGGCCCTTGCTTCGGAAAGGGACGACGCTTGGATTAGGATGTCGTCTAGATAAGGTGCTACAGCGATGCCCCTCGGCCTTAGGACCGCTAGAAGGGACCCTAGCACCTTTGTGAAAATTCTGGGAGCGGTGGCTAAACCGAATGGAAGAGCCACGAACTGGTAATGTTTGTCCAGAAAGGCGAACCTCAGGAACTGATGATGAGTTTTGTGGATTGGAATATGCAGATACGCATCCTTTAGATCCATGGTAGTCAAATATTGACCCTGCTGGATTGTTGGCAAGATTGTCCGAATGGTTTCCATTTTGAAGGATGGAACTCTGAGGAACTTGTTTAATATCTTTAAATACAGAATTGGCCTGAAAGTTCCCTCTTTTTTGGGAACCACAAACAGGTTTGAGTAAAAACCTAGACCTTGTTCCCCGGAGGGGACTGGGTTTATCACTCCCATCTTTGATAGGTCTCTTACACAATGTAAGAATGCCTGTTTCTTTATCTGGTCTGAAGATAAGCGAGACAGGTGGAACCTTCCCTTTGGAGGAAGTCCCTTGAATTCTAACAGGTATCCCTTGGAAACTATCTCTAGTGCCCAGGGATCCAGAACATCTCTTGCCCAAGCCTGAGCGAAGAGAGATAGTCTGCCCCCTACCAGATCCGGTCCCGGATCGGGGGCTACCCCTTCATACTGTCTTGGTAGCAGCAGCAGGTTTCTTGGTCTGTTTACCCTTGTTCCAGCCTTGCATGGGCTTCCAAGCGGGTTTGGGCTGGGCCGCGTTACCTTCTTGTCTAGCGGCAGTGGAGTTATTAGCCGGTCCGTTCCTGAAATTGCGAAAGGAACGAAAATTAGACTTGTTCTTAGCCTTAAAAGGCCTATCTCCTGTGGGAGGGCATGGCCCTTACCCCCAGTGATGTCTGAAATAATTTCCTTCAATTCCGGCCCAAAAAGGGTCTTACCCTTGAAAGGAATATTAAGTAACTTAGTCTTGGACGACACATCTGCCGACCAGGATTTTAGCCAAAGCGCCCTCCGCGCTACTATAGCAAAACCTGAGTTTTTCGCCGCCAATTTCGTTATTTGAAAGGCGGCATCCAATATAAAGGAATTAGCTAATTTTAATGCGTGAATTCTGTCCATGACTTCTTCATAGGAAGTCTCTTTCTGGAGCAACCTTTCTAGTTCCTCGAACCAAAAGGACGCCGCTGAAGTGACAGTAATAACACACGTAGCTGGTTGAAGGATGAACCCTTGCTGAACAAAAATCTTTTTAAGCAATCCTTCCAATTTTTTATCCATAGGATCTTTGAAAGCGCAGCTGTCCTCTATAGGAATAGTGGTGCGCTTCGCTAGTGTTGAAACAGCTCCCTCAACCTTCGGGACCGTCTGCCATGCGTCCCTTCTAGGGTCTACTATGGGAAACATTTCCTTAAAATATAGGAGGTGGGGCAAAGGGTACACCTGGCTTCTCCCACTCCTTTTCCACTATGTTCGCTACCCTTTCGGGTATTGGAAAAGCGTCGTCGTGCACTGGGACCTCTAAAAATTTGTCCAATTTGCACAACTTCTCTGGTACTACCATAGAATCACAGTCATCCAGAGTAGCTAATACCTCCTTTAGCAAAGCGCGGAGATGTTCTAGATTAAACTTAAATGCTACTATATCAGGTTCTGCCTGTTGAGAAATCTTTCCTGAGTCTGAAATTTCACCCTCAGACAGCCCTTCCCTCACAGCCAATTCCGATTGATGTGAGGTTAAAATAGATAAAGCATCGTCAGCGTCTGATTGTTCATCCCTTTTATCTGTATTTAAAGCTGAACAATCACGCTTTCTCTGAAATGCTGGCAGTTTGGATAAAAGATTTGCTATAGAATTATCCACTACTGCTGTTAATTGTTGCATAAAAATAAGCACTGGCGCGCTAGGTGTCGCCTGCGCGGGCAAAGCTGGTGTAGACACAGAAGGAGAGGATGTAGAACTATCCCCACTACCTTCATTAGATAAATCATCTTGGGCAACATTATGAAATGTAACAGAGCTGTCCTCATTTTGTTTGGACGCTATGGCACAATTATCACAAACACTCGAAGGGTGAACCACATTTGTCTCTACACACACAGAACATAGGTTATCTGATGGCACAGACATGTTAAACAGATTTAGGCAGGCAAACAATGCAATAAAAACGATTTTAAACAAAAACGTTACTGTCTCTTTAAATAATAAAATGACACTTTATTTCTGAATGTTCAAAAAACTATGAAAGCAATATCCGATTTTTCTGAAATTTGGACCCCAGTGTCTTAATGCTTAGAAAGTATTGCACAGCAAATATGGAGACTCTAGCTCTTAAAACAAGCAAACCGGAGCCAGATCAATAAAAAACGTCCCCAAGTATATATGAGCTTATAAAACATTTCAATTACCATCATATTGTAATAAAAAACAATCGATTTGGCCCCTGACAGTGTCTACCAGCATAAAAATCAAAAAGGGGAAGCCTGTTATCTTTTTTGCTGAGGTGAAAGAAAAATGGCTTACCGTTTTCCCTGAGGGGAAAAATGACTGTCATCTAGCATTAGCCTGTGTTGTTAGAAGGAGACTAGTCATACCTGAAGCAGATAAGTCTGCAAACTGTTACCCCCAACTGAAGTTCTCTGGTTTCAACAGTCCTGCGTGGTAACAGAAATGGATTTTAGTTACTTGTGCTAAAATCATAGCCCTCTTAAACAGAAATCTTCATCACTTTTCTGTTGTAGAGTAAATAGTACAAGCCAGCACTATTTTAAAATAACAAACTCTTGATAGAAGAATAAAAAACTACAACTAACACCACAAACTCCTCACCATCCCCGTGGAGATGCTACTTGTTCAGAGCGGCAAGGAGAATGACTGGGGGGCGGAGCCAGAGGGGGAGCTATATGGACAGCTCTTGCTGTGTGCTCTCCTTGCCTTTCCCTGTGGGGGAAAATATTTCCCACAAGTAATGGATGACGCCGTGGACCGGACACACCAATGTTGGAGAAATGTTCTCATGCTTCCTTACCTTCTAGCCATACCAACCCTACCATTACACTGCATATAAACAAACATAAGGGGATATGATCTCATGCTTCATTACCTTCTAGCCATACCAACCCTACTGTTGCACTGCATATAAACAAACATAAGGGGATATGTTCTCATGCTTCATTACCTTCAAGCAATACCAACCCAACCGTTGCACAGCATATAAACAAACATAAGGGGATATGTTCTCATGCTTCATTACCTTCAAGCCATACCAACCCTACCGTTGCACTGTATATAAACAAACATAAGGGGATATGTTCTTATGCTTCATTACCTTCAAGCCATACCAACCCTACCATTGCACTGCATATAAACAAACATAAGGGGATATGTTCTCATGCTTCATTACCTTCTAGCCATACCAACCCTACCGTTGCACTGCATATAAACAAACATAAGGGGATATGTTCTCATGCTTCATTACCTTCTAGCCATACCAACCCTACCGTTGCACTGCATATAAACAAACATAAGGGGATATGTTCTCATGCTTCATTACCTTCAAGCCATACCAACCCTACCGTTGCACTGCATATAAACAAACATAAGGGGATATGTTCTCATGCTTCATTACCTTCTAGCCATACCAACCCTACCGTTCCACTGCATATAAACAAACATAAGGGGATATGTTCTCATGCTTCCTTACCTTATAACCATACCAACCCAACCGTTGCACTGTATATAAACAAACATAAGGGGATATGTTCTCATGCTTCATTACCTTCTAGCCATACCAACCCTACCGTTGCACTACATATAAACAAACATAAGGGAATACGTTCTCATGCTTCATTACCTTCTAGCCATACCAACCCTACCATTGCACTGCATATAAACAAACATAAGGGAATACGTTCTCATGCTTCATTACCTTCTAGCCATACCAACCCTACCGTTGCACTGCATATAAACAAACATAAGGGAATACGTTCTCATGCTTCATTACCTTCTAGCTATACCAACCCTACCGTTGCACTGCATATAAACAAACATAAGGGAATACGTTCTCATGCTTCATTACCTTCTAGCCATACCAACCCTACCGTTGCACTGCATATAAACAAACATGAGGGGAAAATGTTCTCATGCTTTATTACCTTCTAGCCATACCAACCCTACTGTTGCACTGCATATAAACAAACATAAGGGAATATGTTCTCATGCTTCCTTACCTTCTAGCCATACCAACCCTACCGTTGCACTGCATATAAACAAACATAAGGGAATATGTTCTCATGCTTCCTTACCTTCTAGCCATACCAACCCTACCATTGCACTGCATATAAACAAACATAAGGGGATATGTTCTCATGCTTCCTTACCTTCTAGCCATTCCAACCCTACCGTTGCACTGCATATAAACAAACATAAGGGGATATGTTCTCATGCTTCCTTACCTTCTAGCCATACCAACCCTACCGTTGCACTGCATATAAACAAACATAAGGGAATATGTTCTCATGCTTCATTACCTTCTAGCCATTCCAACCCTACCGTTGCACTGCATATAAACAAACATAAGGGGATATGTTCTCATGCTTCATTACCTTCTAGCCATACCAACCCTACCGTTGCACTGCATATAAACAAACATAAGGGGATATGTTCTTATGCTTCCTTACCTTCTAGCCATACCAACCCTACCGTTGCACTGCATATAAACAAACATAAGGGAATATGTTCTCATGTTTCATTACCTTCTAGCCATAGCAACCCTACCGTTGCACTACATATAAACAAACATAAGGGGATATGTTCTCATGCTTCCTTACCTTCTAGCCATACCAACCCTACTGTTGCACTGCATATAAACAAACATAAGGGGAAAATGTTCTCATGCTTTATTACCTTCTAGCCATACCAACCCTATGGTTCCACTGCATATAAACAAACATAAGGGAATATGTTCTCATGCTTCCTTACCTTCTAGCCATACCAACCCTACCGTTGCACTGCATATAAACAAACATAAGGGGATATGTTCTCATGCTTCATTATCTTCTAGCCATACCAACCCTACCGTTGCACTGCATATAAACAAACATAAGGGGATATGTTCTCATGCTTCATTACCTTCTAGCCATACCAACCCTACCGTTGCACTGCATATAAACAAACATAAGGGGATATGTTCTCATGCTTCATTACCTTCTAGCCATACCAACCCTATCGTTGCACTACATATAAACAAACATAAGGGGATATGTTCTCATGCTTCCTTACCTTCTAGCCATACCAACCCTACCGTTGCACTGCATATAAACAAACATAAGGGGATATGTTCTCATGCTTCCTTACCTTCTAGCCATACCAACCCTACCGTTGCACTGCATATAAACAAACATAAGGGGATATGTTCTCATGCTTCATTACCTTCTAGCCATACCAACCCTACCGTTGCACTGCATATAAACAAACATAAGGGGATATGTGCTCATGCTTCCTTACCTTCTAGCCATACCAACCCTACCATTGCACTGCATATAAACAAACATAAGGGTATACGTTCTCATGCTTCCTTACCTTCTAGCCATACCAACCCTACCGTTGCACTACATATAAACAAACATAAGGGGATATGTTCTCATGCTTCCTTACCTTCTAGCCATACCAACCCTACCGTTGCACTGCATATAAACAAACATAAGGGGATATGTTCTCATGCTTCATTATCTTCTAGCCATACCAGCCCTACCGTTGCACTGCATATAAACAAACATAAGGGGATATGTTCTCATGCTTCATTACCTTCTAGCCATACCAACCCTACCGTTGCACTGCATATAAACAAACATAAGGGGATATGTTCTCATGCTTCATTACCTTCTAGCCATACCAACCCTATCGTTGCACTACATATAAACAAACATAAGGGGATATGTTCTCATGCTTCCTTACCTTCTAGCCATACCAACCCTACCGTTGCACTGCATATAAACAAACATAAGGGGATATGTTCTCATGCTTCCTTACCTTCTAGCCATACTAACCCAACCGTTGCACTGCATATAAAAAAACATAAAGGGATATATTCTCATGCTTCATTACCTTCTAGCCATACCAACCCTACTATTGAACAGTGCCCGGCTATGCAAGCTTAGACCTAACTGGTCACTTTATCACAAATCCATCCCAAAGTGTTGGTTCATGTGATCACTGCTGGATCCCAGAGTTCACAGCTGGTATCTTATCAACATTACTGCAGTTCCTCCGTTCAGATATTCCAGCTGACGCTCTCAGCAGCCTCATTGCTGTACTGTTGTCTTGGGTTAAAAAACTGCAGTGTGGTTATAAAATATTCAGCCCCTTCACCAGCTACTCTGCGATTATGTTGTCATGAATCTCTTTCCTTATAATGTGACCGCAGTGCTAATAAAAAGTTATTTCCTGCTGCATATTAGGGAACAATACCTTGTGTGCTTCAATTACACTGGACAGCAATTCCAAATAATCTAATACACTTAAATAAAAAATATAAAACATCACTTTTATTAAATAGTTTAAAACACTGGCAATCACAACAGCACAAAAACATCCTTACGCGTTTCACGAGCCATAGCCACGTTTGTGCATAACTCATCCCTTACGCCTAATAAGTACAGCTCCCTCATCTCTACTGGTGGACAGGGACACACTTCTATAAGCATAGAAGAAAGTTATTCAGGATAGGAACATCCATTAAAAAAGCTTTAACATCTTCTGGATACAACAAATGAATAAATTGTATTTAATGTCACTATATATATATATATATATATATATATATATATATATATATATATATATATATACTGCAAGCACAGACACTTACATGCGTCCTTTATCTCTTGCAGCTGCAAGTTATTATAATTCAGCTCTATCCTGCGTGTAGAAGGGTGTTTGTGATCATCTTCAGGTGAGTGTTAAAAATATCACGTTATATTATTACAATATTCTATCTACTGGAAAGTATCTCCTAGTTCTTGTCACATCTCATAAGGTACATTATCTGAAATGTGCATGAGAAAGAATATAAAAATGTTAGAAAGTGCATACAGTCAGTATGGTAGGGTTACTGGTTCCTCCACAAAAACACTGGACTACTTATGAGTAACTGGGAAGTGAGGTAGGTGAGGAAACGTAATAGCCCCCCAAAACTATACCTAAGAAACTATCCTAAAACCCACCCAAACACCATCTAAAGTTCTGTCATGTAGAGACAGAAGATAGGGAGACAGACATATGATAGATATAGATAGATAATAGATAGATAGATTGATAGATGATAGATAGAAATAGATAGATTGTGGAAACCCACAATTTTTGCCAGGTATTAAGCAATTAGTATTCAGAGAATGGGCAGAGAAAGACCTTAAATATGTCTGTCAGATCCTTTCACAAGAAGGGCAAATAATTTCTTTTGAAATGTTGTCCCAACATTTTCATCTAGCTAGATCCAATTTCTTTGCATATCTACAGCTGCGCCACCTTATTAATACCGAAAATGGGATAGGAGTGGATTTAGTGCATGGTCGGATCTCAATGTATGTAGGTAATTCCTCCATATCTCTTATGTATGATATTATGCTCTCCAAACAAACATTAATTCTTCTAGAGAAGTTGATCTCAATTTGGACTTCCTTTTTTCCTGCAATAGACTCTGGGAAAATTAAACAAAGTATGATTAACTTAAATAAGTGTGAAATTCCACGGAGTTGGAGAGAATCCAATTTAAAGCTTATTAATAATTATTATTTATCCTCTTTAAGAATGATGAAATTATATTCAACTAATGAGGGGGTCTGTACCCGCTGCAAGAAACCTAAGGTGGATACTTTACACATGTTTTGGTACTGTCCAAAGATTATTCAATTATGGCGGAAGTTAGAATATTGGTTTAATGTATTATATAAGACAACTATTACTTTTTCACCTAAGGAGATAATATGGTAAGAAGTCCCTAGTAACAAGGGCTTTCAAACAAACATTTTAAATACTATTATTCTAGCTGTTAGACAGCAGATTGTTAAACATTGGCAATCTAATGCAGCTCTGGGATTATCCCAGATGTTACAACAGATACAAAGTCAAATTATTTATGAATCATTCCATTTATAAACTGCTTCCGAAAAAAGAATAAAATCCTTCTTAGTCGGTTGGCTACCAATCATCCATTCGTATCCTGCAGTTATACAAAAAGCCATTCTGGCTCCATTTCTTTCTTCAAACTCTTTTATGGATTTAGTAGCCCTGGATCTCTTTCCACATTCATGGATAACTGGCTATAGAGAAGTTTAAGGAGGGATAAAGATAAATAGTGTTAAGAAATGGTGAGAGGAAAAGTAAAAGTATCGAGATAAGAAAGTCGAGGTAAGACAAGACTAGAGAGGGGAAGTGACCAAAAGAAAGAAGGAAAGAATCAGATATGGAGAGAATATCACAGGTGAGCTCCCCTCCCACCTCTTTTTTTTTTTTCTCCCCCCCCCCATTTATGTGTGTATGGTAGTTGGAATGGGTTTATTTTCTATCACGTGTGAAAATTCCAACAACGTGTACAAATGGATTATGTGAGAATATCGTGTTATTTCTTTTTTGTCCCGCAAAATGATGTATGTAAGAAGAAATCCTCTGTTTAAACCATATGTTATTTTTGTTTCTTTGCACCTGACCCTGCGTGGTTTACAAAGGTGAAAACTTATTCGTTGTGTTTGCTGTTGGATATATAAATAAAGGATTTAAAAAAAAAAGAAATAGATAGATTGATAGATAGATAGATAGAGATAGATAGATAGATAGATAGACAAACAGTGATCAAATCCCCTTCGCTGACAATAGCAATAAAAGCAGGATTCCCTTGTTACTAGTAATACAAACAAAGCAGTCCCTTTACCCCCTCACCATTAGCTGCCAGCAACACACACAAAATAATGAGTTTACCCCCTTGGCTGCTGGTAACACACAGAGTAGTAATCTGACCTTGACACACAGATCAGTAGTTTGGCACTTCTTGGTTACTAGTAACAGAGAGCAGTGATTTCAACCCTGGTGACTACCATTACTGTTAGGTGTTAGTTTCATGGGGGGAGTGTCAGGTCAGGCCTAAGCCTCGGGCCCACTGTATCACCTGGAGCAGATGTAGATTACCTGATAAGGATATCCTTAGAACAGACTCAGACCATGCAGCAATGATCTAAAACCATTCTGTTTATTGAAAGACACACAACATGTCTTATAGGCACCAATTACAGTGTACAGGGTTAACTTGATGACACGTTATGGCCGCGTCATTTTACACAGTTATACACAGTGTTATTCTGGAAAGTCACTAGCTCTAAACAATATTCTATAGTTATAATAAGCAGTGCATCTGGGAGAACAACAAGGTCGTTTGAACATCTTATAGAGATAGTACCCTCCGGGCCTAGTGCCAGGGACATTTACAAGGTTAGCTAGCTTTGCAGAGTAAAATGACAAACATATTTCTCACTGCAGAATAACCCATTATAATAAAGATTAATCATTACAAGATGGATGCAAAAGACAAAATGGCGCCCAAGAACAAGATGGCGCTACTTACGCTAACAATAATTCCTAACAATTACCACAAAAAGAAAAAAATTTGCCCATCTTGCATGGCAATAACCTACAGAGAAGTAGTAATTTAATACTTTATGAAACTAGCACAGACGGACAGATGTTAACTCTTTACCAGTTGTTCATGGGACCTAAACAAACTGGATATACTTAAGTGACCAGTTTTTTGTATGTGTTTTACAAGATAGTTAAAATACTGGACTGTCCAGTTTAACACTGGACAATGGAAAGGGAAAGATTTTAAAAAGTTACAATGCAATCTAAGTTGTATAGTTATTAAAGATATGTTTTTGCTATACAAATCTGAATTTGAGGAATATGAGGCAATGTGAGAGATATGTTTCCAAATTGTATATGAAAGAGTGCTAGTTAAATATGTAAACTATTTTCAGGGAGTTTTTTTCCCCTTTTTTTTAACAAGAATTGTATCTTGATGTTAAAACCAACAAAAAGTACATACACTACCGGTCTGTGGAATTAGACCTTACTTGCCGATACGGGAGACTCAGTAAAGAGTATTTCCGTGGCCACAATGTAATAAAGTAATAAAATATCTATCAGGCATCTTGGGAGTTGGTCACAGACAGGAAATGGGTGTTTGATTGGTTGTTATATTTCTTCCCCACAGGTCAGGTAGTGTTGTGTCTGATATCGGAGCTGCTTTCGCAAATGAAACCGTTGCCCCTACTCAAGAGGTGTTGCAGCAGACTGTCATAGATGAAATACGAAGTAATAGCAGCATGGCGGGTGATCTCCTGATAGATGAGCAGAATGCTACAACTGTGGGTGAGTCCATGATGTTAATATCACTAACCTAATAGAAACATAGATTTTCACTGTAGATAGGAACCATAGGCCCATCAAGTCTGCCAATATCTTTTATAAAGTATAAGGGTAATTAGTAGGTAGGATACAAAAATGCACACACAACAAAGCGCCCTATACAGCACTATTATACATATAATACATAAAAAACAAACATATGATAAAGGTTATGTGTGAGGGATTTCGGGTGTGGGTCTTCCCAATATAATGTCCCTTTAAGAATCCGTATAAGTAGAGTAGTTGCTGCCCCTTAGATACACGGTCCTGGAAAACCTGATAAAACTGGATAGAGACAAAAAAGGGGGAGGGGTACAGAGGCGCACACTCCTCTAAGTGTAGTAGGTGTAAAGCTCACAGGAATTTATTGTAAAAACAACAAATGCACACTCACACATCAAAACCTCAAACAGATATGAGGTATAATAAAAGCACATATGGGTACATAAAATAATCTCATGGCTCTACCGCAGTGTCCCAGGGCTGTCTCCAACGTACAGAAGTCTTGTAGTCCATGCTAGGCACATCCAATGCGTGGAGCTGATTCAAGAAAATCCCATAAACAAAAGTCAATAAAATAAAATAAAACAATTTACACAAAAATGCGCCACAAGCAACTCCCAGCTGCTCAAAACACTTCAGCCGGCAAAAACGAACAGCTGTGGGTTAGTGACGTGTAGACGGTGGGAGTGGCCTAGTAAGTAGGATAGCCTGATGTTTATCCCAGACATTATTTAAGTCTGCCACAGTGTTTGTCTTTACCAACCGCTAATGGAAGTGTATTTCATGAACCAATCACCCTTTCTATGAAGAAGGGCTACTGATAATTACTCCTGAACCTGCTACCCTTCAGCTTCACATCCCTTGTTCTGGTGTTGCTTTTTTACTAAAAAAAAAAATATACTTTATTAAGTATTAATATACTTGAATGTTTATATCATATTACATTTTTCCCCTCCCTCCTCTAAGCTATAAATATTTAGGTCATTGATCCTTTATTTGTTAGTTTTATTTTTAGACCATGTACCATTTAGTAACCGTCCTTCAAACAGATGAAGTTTATTAATATCCTTCTGTAGATACAGCTACAGAGCTACACTCAATACAATAAATGCACTAGATGAGGACTAACTAGTGATCTGTAAAGAACCTTACTATTCCTGCTGCAAATATCTCTACCTATACAACCAACCAAGCATTCTACCGGCCTTACTCACTGCAGTACTACATTGTTTACCAAATTTTAAATTATCTGAAATAATAATTCCCAAGTTCCAGTCCTCTTTTATAACAGTTAGTAAAGTCAGTTGTGCATTTAATTAATCTTTGGATTTATTTATTTGTTTAAATGCATCATTTTGCACTTTATGATGTTGAAATTTAGATCATTTGCCCAATTCTCCAATCTACTATACACTCATTAAAATATACACCTTTAAGCCTAGAAAATAGATATTAATACTTACTGCATTATTCTGTTATTTTGGCATTAGAATCACTAGACTAACACACGGCTAGATTACAAGTTTTGCATTATGAGCTGTGCGTTGCTAACTTGCACGTTATTCTCACCTAAAGCGCTGGTATTACGGGTTTTTATCAACCCGGCATTATCAGGCAAGAAGCGAGCGTAGAGCAAAATTGTGCTCCACACTGCACTCCAATACCAGCGCTGCTTAAGTGAGCGGTGAGCTGGTTATACGTGCTCATGCACGATTTTCCCATAGACATCAATGGGGAGAGCTGGCTGAGAAAATGTCTAAAACCTGCAAAAAAGCAGCATAAAGCTCAGTAACGCAGCCCCATTGATTCCTATGGGAAAACACATTTTATGTTTACACCTAACACCCTAATATGAACCCCGAGCCTAAACACCCCTAATCTTACACTTATTAACCCCTAATCTGCCGCCCCCGACATCGCCGCCACCTACATTATACTTATTAACCACTAATCTGCCGCTCCAGACATCGCCGCCACCTACATTATACTTATTAACTAACCCCTAATCTGCTGCCCCTAACATCGCCAACACCTACATTATATTTATTAACCCCTAATCTCCCGCCTAATGTCGCCGCAACCTACCTACACTTATTAACCCCTAATCTGCCGCCCCCAACGTCGCTGCCACTATATTATATGTAATAACCCCTAAATCTAAGTCTAACCCTAACACCCCCTAACTAAAATATAATTTAAATAAATCTAAATAAAATCCCTATCATTACCTAAATTATTCCTATTTAAAACTAAATACATACCTATAAAATAAACCCTAAACTAGCTACAATATAAATAATAATTACATTGTAGCTAGCTTAGGGTTTATTTTTAATTTACAGGCAAGTTTGTATTTAGTAACTATTCTACCTAGTTAATATAAATAGTTATTAACTATTTAATAACTGCCTAGCTAAAATAAATACAAATTTACCTGTAAAATAAAGCCTAACCTAAGTTACACTAACACCTAACACTACACTACAATTAAATAAATTCCCTACATTAAATACAATTAAATAAATTAAATAAAATTAGCTAAATTACCAAAAAAACAAACACTCAATTACAGAAAATAAAAAACAAATTACAAGATATTTAAACTAATTACACCTAATCTAATAGCCCTATCAAACTAAAAAAAGCCCACCCAAAATAAAAAAACCCTAGCCTAAACTAAACTAGCAATAGCCCTTAAAAGGGCCTTTTGCAGGGCATTGCCCCAAATAAATCAGCTCTTTTACCTGTAAAAAAAAATACAAACAACGCCCCCAACGCCCCCAACCACCCATACAACCAACCCCCCAAATAAAAGCCTAACTAAAAAAACCTAAGCTCCCCATTGCCCTGAAAAGGGCATTTGGATGGACATTGTCCTTAAAAGGGCATTTAGCTCTATTGCAGCCCAAAGCCCTAACCTAAAAAATAAACCCACCCAATACGCCCTTAAAATCCTAACACTAACCCCCGAAGATTCACATACCGGGAGAAGTCTTCATCCAAGCAGCAAGATGTCCTCAACGAAGCCGGAAGAAGTGGTCCTGCAGACGGGCAGAAGTGGTCCTCCAGACAGGCAGAAGTCTTCATCCAGATGGCATCTTCTATCAACATCCTTCCGACGCGGAGCAGCTCCATCTTCAAGACATCCAGCGCGGAGCATCCTCTTCTTTCGATGGCTAATGACGAATGAAGGTTTCTTTAAATGATGTCATCCAAGATGGCGTCCCTTGAATTCCGATTGGCTGATAGAATTCTATCAGCCAATCGGAATTAAGGTTGAAAAAATCCTAATGGCTGATCCAATCAGCCAATAGGATTAAACTTCAATCCTATTAGCTGATCCAATCAGCCAATATGATTGAGCTCGCATTCTATTGGAACAGCCAATAGAATGCGAGCTCAATCCTATTGGCTGATTGGATCAGCCAATAGCATTGAAGTTCAATCCTATTGAAAATCCAAAAGTAAATAAAAATACACGCCTTTCAAGTAAGGCTTACATTTCACCTCGCAGGGTGTAACATTCCTTATAGACCTTAATTGCATCTTATGTTTAACCTCGCATGGTGTTTACTGTGGAAGGATAATAAAATAAAACCATAACCTATAAACCGCCTCTCAATCAGGCTTACCTTTTACCTCGCAGGGTGTGTACCTGAAACAAAGTTTATGCATTTAACAATAAAGGGGCACTCTAGAAAGTAGAGACCATTTACTCATCTGGGAGCTTATCAAGTCCCTCCAAAACTGACCTTCTGTAATGCTTCGGCCCTAGAATATACTCTCGAGAGGGACTTGTCACAACAGGGGATCCTTGACCTCACTTTATCTTTTCAATAAGACCAAATTTGACACACTCAACCTCCCTGTATGTTCAGCCTTAAACTTTTGGATTCTTTTCTATTACTAAACCTAAACAAAACTCATAAGAAGCAAAAAACAAACACAAAACAAAACAAAAACAAACAAAAAAAAACAAAAAAAACACAAAAAAAAGAAGTTCAATCCTATTGGCTGATCCAATCAGCCAATTGGATTTTTTCAACCTTAATTCCGATTGGCTAATAGAATTCTATTAGCCAATCGGAATCTAAGGGACTCTATCTTGGATGACATCACTTAAAGGAACCTTCATTCGTCGGGTAGGCGTCGGATGTCTTGAAGATGGAGCCGCTCCGCGCCAGATGGATGAAGATAGAAGATGCCGTCTGGATGAAGACTTCTGCCCATCTGGAGGACCACTTCTGCCCGTCTGGAGGACCACTTCTGCCGGCTTCGTTGAGGACATCTTGCCGCTTAGATGAAGACTTCTCCCGGTAAGTGAATCTTCGGGGGTTAGTGTTAGAATTATTTAAGGGTGTATTGGGTGGGTTTTATTTTTAGGTTAGGGCTTTGGGCAGCAATAGAGCTAAATGCCCTTTTAAGGTCAATGCCCATCCAAATGCCCTTTTCAGGGCAATGGGGAGCTTAGGTTTTTTTAGTTACGCTTTTATTTGGGTGTTGGTTGTGTGGGTGGTGGGTTTTACTGTTGGGGGGTTGTTTGTATTTCTTTTTCAGGTAAAAGAGCTGATTTCTTTGGGGCAATGCCCCGCAAAAGGCCCTTTTAAGGGCTATTGATAGTTTAGTTTAGGCTAGGGTTTTTTTTTATTTTGGGGGGGGGGCTTTTTTATTTTGATAGGGCTCTTAGATTAGGTGTAATTAGTTTAAATATCTTGTAATTTGTTTTTTATTTTCTGTAATTTAGTGGGGGGGTTTGTAATTTAGCTAATTGTATTTAATTTATTTAATTGTATTTAATTTAGGTAAGTTATTTAATTGTAGTGTAGTGTTAGGTGTTAGTGTAACTTAGGTTAGGTTTTATTTTACAGGTAAATTTGTATTTATTTTAGCTAGGTAGTTAGTAAGTAGTTAATAACTATTTAGTAACTATTCTACCTAGTTAAAATAAATACAAACTTGCCTGAAAAATACACCCTAAGCTAGCTACAAAGTAACTGTTAGTTATATTGTAGCTAGCTTAAGGTTATTTTATAGGTGAGTATTTAGTTTTAAATAGGAATAATTTAGGTAATGATAGGAATTTTATTTAGATTTATTTAAATTATATTTAAGTTAGGGGGTGTTAGGGTTAGACTTAGGTTTAAAGGGTTAATAAATTTAGAATAGTGGCAGCGACGTTGAGGATGGCAGATTAGGGGTTAATAAATGTAGGTAGGTGGCGGCGATGTTGGGGCAGCAGATTAGGGGTTAATAGGTATAATGTAGGTGTCGGCGATGTCTGGAGCGGAAGATTAGGGGTTAATAAGTATAATGTAGTTGGCGACGATGTTGGGGGCAGCAGATTAGGGGTTAATAATATTTAGCTAAGGTTTACGAGGCGGGAATGCGGCGGTATAGTGCCGGTGATGTCCGGAGCGGCAGATTAGGGGTTAATAATTTTCTTTTAGTGTTTGCGATGTGGGAGGGCCTCAGTTTAGGGGTTAATAGGTAGTTTATGGGTGTTATGGGTGTATTTTTTAGCACTGTAGTTATGAGTTTTATGCTACAGCTTTGTAGCGTAAAACTCATAACTACTGACTTTAAAATGCGTTAGGAATCTTGGTGGTAGAGGCTGTACCGCTTACTTTTTGGCCTCCCAGGACAAACTCTTAATTCCGGCGCTATGGAAGTCCCATAGAAAAAAGCCTTTACGAAATTTACGTAAGTTGATTTGCGGTAAGGCCAAAAAAGTGTGCGGTACACCTATACCTGCAAGACTCATAATACCAGCGGGCGTAAAAAAGCAGGACCTGTTAACGCTGCTTTTTTACCTTAACGCAAAACTCGTAATCTAGCCGACAGTTATTTCAATCAATGTTACAGTGCCATAAAACAGGTTGAGGTCTGTGCATATCCTAAAAGGGCTAATTTATTTAACATAGTTTGCATAAAACAATTGTTTACAAATTGCTGGCAAGTATTTAAAAAAAAATAATCAAAAATAAGCAAAATGAATTACATAGCTAAGCTGTCTAACTAATGCCACCCCCCTTATCAGTGTTTAGACTCAGGCAATGTATTTCAACTGAGTTCACAGCTTCTAGGCTCCAGCAGATAATCCCTATGCATTTTTGCATTCTACCAAAACAACAATAGCTATAGATACAGCCATAGAAGGAAATGTGTGGGGGGAGTTAGAGCTGTACAATTCAGAAACTAAAAAGAAAGGGTTAATGGTGAGGCACTGCAATATAAATTTGCAGGTAAAGTAATTAAAGTACATATTATATTATTTTATCTCTATCCCAACTTGTTTTATGTCCCTTGAAACATATATAAACAACTAAGAGGTTCTTTAAAAAAAAAAGATGTTTTAAATTTAAAGGGACACTGAACCCAAATTTTTCTTTTGTGATTCAGAAAGAGCATGAAATTTTAAGCAACTTTCTAATTGACTCCTATTATCAAATGTTCTTCATTCTCTTGGTATCCTTATTTGAAATGCAAGAATGTAAGTTTAGATGCCGGCCCATTTCTGGTGAACAACCTGGGTTGTTCTTGCTGATTGGTGGATAAATTCATCCACCAATAAAAAAAAGTTCTGTTCAGAGGTCTGAACCAAAAAAAAGCTTAGATGCCTTCTTTTTCAAAAAAAGATAGCAAGAGAACGAAGAAAAAATAATAATAGGAGTAAATTAGAAAGTTGCCTAAAATTGCATGCTCTATCTGAATCACGAAAGAAAAAATTTCTGTTCAGTGTCCCTTTAACTGTATAAAAAGTTTTGGCTTTGAGCAAGCAGTTTTCCCTCACCGCTCACTTCCCTGCAGCGCTGGTAATACAGGTTTTTTTTTATTTTATTTTTTTTATCTTAAATGAATTTTTATTCAGTTTTAGAATGTAAGGTAACACTTGGGGACACACAGGACCCCTGTTCAAATATAAACAGACAAAAAGGAACGGACATGCAGGTCCGGTTGCAATAGCTGTCAAAACATTGATACATCATAAGTAAATTGCAGGGATTTGTAGTGAAAATAATTCACCAAGATTGAACCCTAGTGTGGGCTCAGAATATGGGGGGGCTGGGGAGGTGATGCTTATAAATTAAATTTAATGTTCCAAAGAGCAAGTCAGGAAAAAATTGCTGTACTATGTAGTAATGGCTATGTCCATATAGATTGAGAGCAGGTTCTGCCAACATCTAGAGATGTGGGTAACAAGAAAAAATTCCAGAGACAAGTGAGATGCAAATTGTACCCAGTACCCACTGTACCTAGCACTCATTGTCCCTAGCCCACACTGAACCTAATACTCATTGCACTCATTGTACCTTGCACACGCCATACCCAGCCCACACCGTACCCAGCCCATGCCGTACCCAGCACACACAGTACCTAGCACACACTGTAATTAACACTCATTGTACCCAACATACTTTGTACCCAGCACACACAATCCCCAGCACACACTGAAACCAGCACGTATTGTACCTAGCACTCATTGTACCTAGCACACACTGTACCTAGCACTCATTGTACCTAGCACACACTGTACCTAGCACACACTGTACCCGGCACACATTGCACCTAGCACACATTGTACCTAGCACACATTGTACCTAGCACACATTGTACCTAGCACACATTGTACCTAGCACACATTGCACCCAGCACACATTGCACCCAGCACACATTGTACCTAGCACACATTATGCCCAGCACACATTGTACCTAGCACACATTGTACCTAGCACACATTGTACCTAGCACATATTGTACCTAGCACACGCTGTACTTAACACACTCTGCACCTAGCCCACGCTGTACCTAGCTCTCACTGTACCTAGCACACGCTGTACTGTGGACGCGCTGTATCCAGCACATGCTGTGCCTAGCACACATTTTACCTAGCACACATTGTACCTAGCACACATGATACCTAGCACTCACTGTACCTAGCTCACACTGTACCTAGCACACGCCGTACCCAGCACCCGCCTTGCCTAGCACACGCGGTACCTAGCACACATTGAGCCTAGCACACATTGCACCTAGCACATATTGTACCTAGCACACATTGTACCTAACACACATTGTACCTAACACACATTGTACCTAACACACATTGTACCTAACACACATGGTACCTAGCACACATGGTACCTAGCACATATGGTACCTAGCACACATGGTACCTAGCACACACCGTACTTAGCAAACATTGTACCTAGCACATGCCGTACTTAACACACACTGTACCTAGCTCTCACTGTACCTAGCACACGCTGTACTGTGGACGTGCTGTATCCAGCACACGCTGTGCCTAGCACACATTATACCTAGCACACATTGTACCTAGCACACATGATGCCTAGCACTCATTGTACCTAGCTCACCCAGTACCTAGCACACGCCGTACCCAGCACCCGCCTTGCCTAGCACACATTATGCCCAGCAAACACTGCACCCAGCACACACTGTATCCAGCACACACTATACCCAGCACACACTGAACCTAGCACTCATTGAACCCGGCACTCATTGTACCTAGAACTCAATGTACCTAGCGCACGCTGTACTTAACACCCACTGAACCTAGCTTACGCTGTACCTAGCACACACTGTACCCGGCACCCACCTTGCCGAGCACACGCAGTACCTAGCACGCATTGAACCTAGCACACATTGTACAGCACACAAAGTACCTAGCAAACAAAGTGCCTAGCACACACAGTACCCAGCACACACAGTACCCAGCACACACATAACCTAGCACCCACAGCACCTAGCACACACAGCACCTAGCACACACAGTACCTAGCACACACAGTACCTAGCATACACAGTACCTAGCATACACAACACCAAGCAAAAACAATGCCCAGCATACGCAGTACCAAACAGACACAGTCCCCAGCTCAAACAGTAACTATCACACACAGTACAAAGCACATACAGTACCTAGCACACCTAGGAACCCACGCTGCATTAGAGTATACAAATAACAAAATATAATTGTGCTACACTTTAACCCTTTGGCAGATGGATGCCTTAAAGCTATGTACAGGAATAGGCACAGACAAAGGCTGTGGCAGACATTTTCCAAAGTACAGACCTTAGTGAAGGACACCAAGGTACATTTGAAATTAAAAACATTATTTTAGAGTGTTTGGTGTTATTATACTGATGCAGATACCACTGATCCTATAACCAGCCCTCCTCTGGCTATACCCATGTGCCAGTGTCACTACTGTGTCTTTGTATAGCACTGGGTGTTATTATACTGATGCAGATACCACTGACCCTATAACCAGCCCTCCTCTGGCTATACCCATGTGCCAGTGTCACTACTGTGTCATTTTATAGTGCTTGGTGTTATTATACTGATGCAGATACCACTGACCCTATAACCAGCCCTCCTCTGGCTATACCCATGTGCCAGTGTCACTACTGTGTCATTTTATAGTGCTTGGTGTTATTATACTGATGCAGATACCACTGATCCTATAACCAGCCCTCCTCTGGCTATACCCATGTGCCAGTGTCACTACTGTGTCATTAAATAGTGCTGGGTGTTATTATACTGATGCAGATACCACTGATTCTATAACCAGCCCTCCTCTGGCAATACACATGTGCCAGTGTCACTACTGTGTCTTTGTATAGCACTGGGTGTTATTATTCTGATGCAGATACCACTGATCCTATAACCAGCCCTCCTCTGGCTATACATATGTGTCAGTGTCACTACTGTGTCATTTTATAGTGCTGGGTGTTATTATTCTGATGCAGATACCACTGATCCTATAACCAGCCCTCCTCTGGCTATACACATGTGCCAGTGTCACTACTGTGTCATTATATAGTGCTGGGTGTTATTATTCTGATGCAGATACCACTGATCCTATAACCAGCCCTCCTCTGGCTATACACATGTGCCAGTGTCACTACTGTGTCATTATATAGTGCTGAGTGTTATTATACTGATGCAGACACCACTGACCCTATAACCAGCCCTCCTCTGGCTATACCCATGTGCCAGTGTCACTACTGTGTCATTAAATAGTGCTGGGTGTTATTATACTGATGCAGATACCACTGATTCTATAACCAGCCCTCCTCTGACTATACCCATGTGCCAGTGTCACTACTGTGTCATTATATAGCGCTGGGTGTTATTATACTGATGCAGATACCACTGATTCTATAACCAGCCCTCCTCTGGCTATACCAATGAGCCAGTGTCACTACTGTGTCATTATATAGTGCTGGGTGTTATTATACTGATGCAGATACCACTGATCCTATAACCAGCCCTCCTCTGGCTATACCCATGTGCCAGTGTCACTACTGTGTCATTATATAGTGCTGGGTATTATTATACTGATGCAGATACCACTGATCCTATAACCAGCCCTCCTCTGGCTATACCAATGAGCCAGTGTCACTACTGTGTCATTATATAGTGCTGGGTGTTATTATACTGATGCAGATACCACTGATCCTATAACCAGCCCTCCTCTGGCTATACCCATGTGCCAGTGTCACTACTGTGTCATTATATAGTGCTGGGTGTTATTATACTGATGCAGATACCACTGACCCTATAACCAGCCCTTGTCTGGCTATACCCATGTGCCAGTGTCACTAATGTGTAATTATATAATGCTGGGTGTTATTATACTGATGCAGATACCACTGACCCTATAACCAGCCCTTGTCTGGCTATACGCATGTGCCAGTGTCACTACTGTGTCATTTTATAGTGCTTGGTGTTATTATACTGATACAGATACCACTGACCCTATAACCAGCCCTCCTCTGGCTATACCTATGTGCCAGTGTCACTACTGTGTCATTATATAGCGCTGGGTGTTATTATACTGATGCAGATACCACTGACCCTATAACCAGCCCTCATCTGGCTATACCCATGTGCCAGTGTCACTACTGTGTCATTATATAGCGCTGGGTGTTATTATACTGATGCAGATACCACTGACCCTATAACCAGCCCTCATCTGGCTATACCTATGTGCCAGTGTCACTACTGTGTCATTATATAGCGCTGGGTGTTATTATACTGATGCAGATACCACTGACCCTATAACCAGCCCTCATCTGGCTATACCCATGTGCCAGTGTCACTATTGTGTCATTATACAGTGCTGGGTGTTATTATAGTGATGCAGATACCACTGATCCTATAACCAGCCCTCCTCTGGCTATACCTATGTGCCAGTGTCACTACTGTGTCATTATATAGTGTTGGCTGTTATTATACTGATGCAGATACCACTGACCCTATAACCAGCCCTCCTCTGGCTATACCCATGAGCCAGTGTCACTACTGAGTCATTATATAGTGCTGGGTGTTATTATACTGACAGATACCACTGACCCTATAACCAGCCCTCCTCTGGTTATACCCATGAGCCAGTGTCACTACTGTGTCTTTGTATAGAGCTGTAGGTTATTATACAGATGCAGATACCACTGATTCTATAATCAGCCCTCCTCTGGTTATACCCATGAGCCAGCGTCACTACTGTGTCATTATAAAGTGCTGGGTGTTATTATACTGATGCAGATACCACTGACCCTATTACCAGCCCTTGTCTGGCTATACCCATGTGCCAGTGTCACTACTGTGTCATTATATAGTGCTGGGTGTTATTATACTGATGCAGATACCACTGACCCTATTACCAGCCCTTGTCTGGCTATACGCATGTGCCAGTGTCACTACTGTGTCTTTGTATAGAGCTGGGTGTTATTATACAGATGCAGATACACATCCAGTATTTCACTCAGGCTTTATTTATTCCATAACTTGTCACCCAATATCGCTAGCAGTCTCTTGACAAGCCACTAACTTTATTAACTCCACATATTTTTTTCCTATTAGTTGTGGCGGACACTGCAAGGGCTAGTCACGGACACCAGTGTCCGTGTATGGACACCTTGCCTATCCCTGGCTATGTACAGTGACATACTGGGAGTAAACTTACAATGGAGGTTACATGAATGTTAAAGAGGGTAGTACCATAATCTACGGTAATATAGTAAACGTAAATGTTCATAGATAACTAGCATAACTAAACCTTAACTAGAGTATAGCAGTAAACTGAATGGAAGGATGCCCCTAAACATGATATCAAAGGTTGCTATAAGCATGCTTGAAACTGTATAATGAGCACATCAAGCCCTGATTTTTTTAAGTGAGGTCATAATCATAACCTGTGAGTGAAACAAGACTACAAAATGAACAAAAAATCCCACAATGTATATGCATATCAGTCTCCCTCTTGAAAACAGTCGGAGCGATAAATAAGATTTTGCGTGTCTCATTCTGATAGCTCAGATCATCCTGAACAACCTTTCCACAGCCTGTGATGTTTTAACGAACGCCGGCTTTTTGCGAGATATGGAGGTCATCTAGATCAGTTTCAGTGGCCCTTAGCACAACATGCACGGGTGAAGTCATCTCAGTATTTGTGAAAGGGCTTGTGTGTCACAGTATTTTTCCTCCATGGCAGGTTATAGGCTGTGCCCTCATGTGTGCCTAGGGTTGCCACCCGTCCCTTAAAATACAGAACACTTATAAGTTACACATGCTGCAGGGTGTGCAGGGAGGAATATGAATAGTGCTGTCCAGAAACACAATACATGTTCCTCCTTGCACACCCTGCAGCATGTGTAACTCATAAGTGTCCAGGAAAACATGGCTGAGGTGGCAACCCTATGTGTGCCTTAATAGCCTGGTTTACCCGTGTTTCAGGAGCACTGCATCTCAGTCTGGGGATATCCTGCTGCGTGGCTAAAATAGCGCTTCCAGAGCTCATGTATGCAATCTGTCACCCCCGACATCGCCGACACCTACATTATACTTATTAACCCCTAATCTGCCGTTCTGGACATCGCCGACACCTACATTATACTTATGAACCCCTAATCTGCTGCCCCCAACATCGCCGACACCTACATTATATTTATTAACCCCTAATCTGCCACCCCCAATGTCGCCGCAACCTACCTACACTTATTAACCACTAATCTGCCGCCCCCAACATCGCCGCCACTATAATAAACACATTAACCCCTAAACCGCCGCACTCCCGCCTCGCAAACATTAGTTAAATATTATTAACCCCTAATCTGCCATCCCTAACATCGACGCCACCTACCTACATTGATTAACCCCTAATCTCCTGTCCCCAACGTCGACGCCACTATACTAAATCTATTAACCCTTAAACCTAAATCTTACCCTAACCATAACACCCCCTAACTTAAATATAATTTGAATAAATCTAAAGAAAATTACTATCATTAACTACATTATTCCTATTTAAAACTAAATACTTACCTATAAAATAAACCCTAAGATAGCTACAATATAACTAATAGTTACATTGTAGCTAGCTTAGGGTTTATTTTTATTTTACAGGCAAGTTTGTATTTATTTTAACTAGGTAGAATAGTTACTAAATAGTTATTAACTATTTAATAACTACCTAGCTAAAATAAATACAAACTTACCTGTAAAATAAAACCTAACCTAAGTTACACTAACACCTAACACTACACTATAATTAAATAAATTATCTAAATTAACAACAATTAAATCAATTAAATTAAATTAAATAAACAAAAAACAAATAAGCAAATTACAAGATATTTAAACTAATTACACCTAATCTAATAGCCCTATCAAAATAAAAAAGCCCCCCCAAAATAAAAAAAAAAACCCTAGTCTAAACTAAACTATCAATAGCCCTTTAAAGGGCCTTTTGCGGGGCATTGCCCCAAAGTAATCAGCTCTTTTACCTGTAAAAAAAAGGGCATTGCCCTTAAAAGGGCATTTAGCTCTTTTGCAAGCCCAAACCCTAACCTAAAAATAAAACCCACCCAATACACCCTTAAAAAAACCTAACACTAACCCCCTGAAGATCGACTTACTGGGCGAAGTCTTCATCCAAGCCGGGCCGAAGTCCTCAACGTAGCCGGGAGAAGTCTTCATCCAAGCCGGGCGAAGTGGTCCTCCAGACGGGCAGAAGTCTTCATCCAGACGGCATCTTCTATCTTCATCCATCCAGCGCAGAGCGGATCCATCTTCAAGACATCCAACGCGTAGGTAGGTGTAGGTGTCGGTGATGTTGGGGGCAGCAGATTAGGGGTTCATAAATATAATGTAGGTGGCGGTGTTGTCCGGAGCGGCAGATTAGGGGTTAAAAAATTTATTATAGTGTTTGCGATGCGGGAGGGCCTCGGTTTAGGGGTTAATAGGTCGTTTATGGGTGTTAGTGTACTTTTTAGCACTTTAGTTATGATTTGTTTTTTTACAGCGTTGTACTTGTACCATAAAACTCTTAACTCTGACTTTTAAATGCATTAGGTCTCTTGACAGAGTAGGCTGTACCGCTCACTTTTTGGCCTCTCAGGACAAACTCGTAATATTAGCGCTATGGAAGTCCCATAGAAAAAAGACTTTACGAAGTTAACGTAAGTCGTTTTGCGGTAAGGCCAAAGAAGTGTGCGGTGACCCTAAACCTTCAAGACTCGTAATAGCAGCGGGCGTAAAAAAGCAGCGTTAGGACCTCTTAACGCTACTTTTTTACCCTAACACACAACTCGTAATCTAGCCATTTGTTTTTATAATTATTGATGTTATCTTATTTATGTGTTGTTAAATTGAAAACACTAACAATCTACAAAAGGATACCAATGAGAACTTAGCATGGATCTAGGCTGTTTCTTTAGACAACAAATACAGGGCTAAATTAGGTAGGCTCATATGCTAATTTCTAAGCCCCTAAAGGCCGCCTCTTTATCTCAATGCCTTTTGACAGTTTTCACAGCTAGACAGTGCTAGTTCATGTGTGCCATATATAAAACACTGTGCTCACTCCCATGGAGTTACTTATGAGTCAGCACTGATTGACTAAAATGCAAGTCTGTAAAAAGAACTCAAATAAGGAGGAAGTCTGCAGAGGCTTAGATACAAGGTAATCACAGAGGTAAAAAGTATATTTATATAACTGTGTTGGTTATGCAAAACTGGGGAATGGGTAATAAAGGGATTATCTATCTTTTTAAAAAATAAAAAATTCTGGAGTAGACTGTCCCATTAAGATACAGTTTATAACACATATATAAATTGGATATGATGGAATATTTTACATTAATTTATTAAAACAAATATTCTCATCAAATAAAAAATATATACTAAAATATGTGTCCCAGAAAGATCCTAATAAAGTTCTAATAAATCGAAGGCTTGTATGTAAATAAATACAAATGGACCCAGAGTCCAGAAAAAATATTGGCCTCTAGTTATCAAGCTGTCAACCGCAAATACGCTGGAATTCCGCAGCGTATTTGTGGCGAGGCTGATTCGCTGTAGTTATCAAGCCCTACAGCCCGGCAAAAGTAGAATTTTGTGACGTAACCTACGATCCGCCGGACTCAGTCCGACACAAATCGATGGTTACGTCAATATAGATGTTCCGAACGCAAGTTCGGCACAATCTGACTACTTTTGTTAGTTATCAAATACCTACCAGGTACGCTCGCCACTATTCTGGGCTAGCGTACCTGGTTTTCAATCCGCCGCCCTGGAGGCGGCGGATCCCATAGGAATCAATGGGAGTCTGACAACAGCGAGAGCTCATGTTCGCTGCTGCCCGATATCCCATTGATTCCTATGGGAAGTGTCTGCACCTAACACCCTAACATGTACCCCAAGTCTAAACACCCCTAATCTGCCCCCCCCCTACACCGCCGCCACCTACTTTTTACTTATTAACCCCTAAACCGCCACTCCCGGACCCCGCCGCAACTATAATAAATATATTAACCCCTAATCTGCCATCCCTATACCGCCGCCACCTATCTTAAATTTATTAACCCCTATCCTGCCCTCCCTATACCGCCGCCACTATATTAAACTTATTAACCCCTAAACATAAGTCTAACCCTAACCCTAACACCCCCCTAACGTAAATATTATTTAAATAAATCGAAATAAAAATTACTATCGTTAACTAAATTATTCCTATTTAAAAAAAAAAACTTACCTGTAAAATAATAAGATAGCTACAATATAACTAATAGTTACATTATAGCTATTTTAGGGTTTATTTTTATTTTACAGGCAAGTTTGTATTTATTTTAACCAGGTACAATAGTTATTAAATAGTTATTAACTATTTAATAACTACAGTACTTAGCTAAAATAAGTACAAAATTACCTGTAAAATAAATCCTAACCTAAGTTACAATTAAACCTAACACTACACTATCATTAAAATAATTAAATAAATTACCGTATTTTTCGCTCCATAAGACACACTTTTCCCCCCCTCAAAAGTAAGGGAAAATGTCTGTGCGTCTTATGGAGCGAATGCAGGCCCTGCGCTTGCAACATCAATATCTTTCTTCTGACCCTAACCGGATCCTTCTCAACTGCTCTGTCAGACTAACGCTATCACCGTTAACAGATACAGACAGTTTCTCCACCTGACCGCCTGTCTCCCTTTGCAACTTATTTCATTCCGGCACACAACTACACCACTCTCACCTTATCAGCTCCTTGGTGTACACCGGACATGGTGGGTAAACTAAAACAACCAAACGAGGATTAATTATAAGCTGTCCTTTGCCTTCCTTATTTGCTGCTCTGGCACAGACACACAGAACTTAGCCTGTCAGCATTTCCAGGCACCCGATTGGTTGTTATTTGCCGCTCTGGCACAGACACACAGAACTTAGCCTGTCAGCATTTCCAGGCACCCGAGTGGGTGAAATATACACACCCACTTCCAACTCCTCTCGGCAATACTCTCACACGCTGCGTTCAGCTATACCATACGTAGCTCAAAGTAGCCAACTCCTTTGAGAATACCAGCAGAGCGGATCTCTCCTCAGCAAGTGATTTAATTGCCGATATTGTACAGACAAATGAACATTGAAAGACTCTTTGAAGTAAAACAGGTTTCTGAGTTATAGTACAGACAAATGAACATTGATCGACACTCTGAAGTGATACAGGCAACTGTTTGTGTGGGCTGGAGAAGTAGGTGAATTTTTCATATACTGGTAAGAATTTAAATGTGGCCCTTAATGTTTTAAAAATTGGCATTGCGGGTTAGGGTTATTAGGGTTAGAGGTTTAGGGTTAGGGTTAAGGGTTAGGATTTAAGGTTATTAGGGTTAGGGGTTTAGGGTTTAGGGTTAGGGTTTAGGGGTTAGGGTTAGCCCCCTCCCCTTGGCACATCAGGCATGAGGAAATAGAAATTATTATATATATTTTTTTTCTTGTTTTCCTCCTCTAAAAACTAGGTGCGTCTTATGGTCAGGTGCGTCTTATGGAGCAAAAAATACAGTAACTACAATTACCTAAAATTAAATTCAATTAAATAAACTAAACTATAGTACAAAAAAAACAAAACACTAAATTACAGGGAAAAAATTACAAGATGTTTAAACTAATTACATAATAAAATGCCCTAACCTATTCTAAATTACAAAGTAATCAGCTTTTGCGGGGCATTGCCCCAAAGTAATCAGCTCTTTTACCTGTAAAAAAAAATACAAACCCCCCAACATTAAAACCCACTACCCACATACCCCTACTCTAACCCACCCAAACCCCCCTTAAAAAAACCTAACACTAACCCCCTGAAGATCTCCCTACTTTGAGTCGTCTTCACTCAGCCGAGACGAATTCTTCATCCAAGCGGGGCAAGAAGAGGTCCTCCATCCGGCCAAAGTCATCATCCAAGTGGGGCAGAAGAGGTCCTCCATCCAGCCAAAGTCATCATCCAAGTGGGGCAGAAGAGGTCCTCCATCCGGTAGAAGTCTTCATCCAAGCGGTGTCTTCTATCTTCATCCAACCGCGGCTCCATCTTCCAGACCTCCGACGTGGAACATCCTGCTGGCCCGACGGACTAACGACGAATGAAGGTTCCTTTAAGGGACGTCATCCAAGATGGCGTCCCTCAAATTCCGATTGGCTGATAGGATTCTATCAGCCAATCGGAATTAAGGTAGGAAAAATCTGATTGGCTGATTCAATCAGCCAATCGGATTTACCTTGCATTCTATTGGCTGATCGGAATCAGATTTTTCCTACCTTAATTCCGATTGGCTGATGTAATTAAACGTCTTGTATTTTTTTTTCCTGTAATTTAGTGTTTGTTTTTTTTTGTACTATAGTTTAGTTTATTTAATTTAATTTAATTTTAGGTAATTGTAGTTAATTTATTTAATTAATTTAATGATAGTGTAGTGTTAGGTTGAATTGTAACTTAGGTTAGGATTTATTTTACAGGTAATTTTGTAAGTATTTTAGCTAGGTAGTTATTAAATAGTTAATAACTATTTAATAACTATTGTACCTGGTTAAAATAAATACAAAGTTGCCTGTAAAATAAAAATAAATCCTAAAATAGCTACAATATAATTATTAATTATATTGTAGCTATGTTAGGGTTTATTTTACAGGTAAGTATTTATTTTTAAATAGGAATAATTTAGTTGATAATAGTAAGTTTTATTTACATTTATTAAAATAATATTAAAGTTAGGGGGGTGTTAGTGTTAGTGCTAGACTTAGGTTTAGGGGTTAATAAGTTTAATATAGGTGGCGGCGGTATAGGGGGCAGGATAGGGGTTAATAAGTTTAATATAGGTGGCGGCGGGGTCCGGGAGCGGCGGTTTAGGGGTTAATGAGTTTAATGTAGGTGGTGGCGGTGTAGTGGGGGGCTTAATAAATGTAATAGGGGTTAATAAATGTAATGTAGGTGGCGGTGGGCTCCGGGTGCGGCGGTTTAGGGGTTAAACAATTTATTTAGTTGCGGCGGGGTCCGGGATCCGCAGGATAGGGGTTAATAACTTTAATATAGGTGGCGGCGGTATAGGGGGCGGCAGATTAGGGGTTAATAGGTATAATGTAGGTGGCGGCGGGGTCCAGGAGCGGCGGTTTAGGGGTTAATACATTTGTTAGAGTTGCGGCGGGGTCCAGGAGCGGCGGTTTAGGGGGTAATAACTTTATTTAGTTGCGGGGGGGCTCCGGGAGCAGCGGTTTAGGGGGTAAAAAAGTGTAGTTTAGTGTGGGTGCTTAGTGACAGACTAGCAAGAAAGCTGCGAAGAAGCCGATGAGCAGCAAGATCGATGACTGTCAGTTAACAACAGTCCACTGCTCATCGCTCCGTACTTGGTGTGCGGCTTCTTGACAGCTTTCTTGATAACTTTGGCGAACGTATTCAGGTCCGCGGCAGCGATGGTAGGCGAGCGTATTGGGCCGGCGAATGCAGGAAAGTAGACGGCTTCATAACTATAGGCCATTGTCTCTTCTTAAAACTCTTCTCTGACGGGATCTGTAAAGGGACAAACAGTACAAGAACAGGTGCTGTATATCAATAAAACAGAACACTCAACCGGCCTCTATCTATCTCCTCACTGGATATAGTTAATTGAATGTAGCATTTCACCCACTAGAAACAAAAGCAGCAAATCTGGACCTTATGCATTTGTTGCTTTAAAACTCCAGAACATCTGAACTTTCAGTCAATAAATCTTCAAAACAGAGTAACTCACAAAAGAGGAATAATAAAAAACACTGATAAGGTGTATAGAATGCAGAGGAATGTGTGTTTAACTCCCACAAAGACTCTGGACCAGTTGAGTATTGCCGATCTAGAGCCTTTGTAGGGGTTAAAGAACAGCTGCTTTGCCAAACAGTGGAGGTTTATGTTTGTAACTGCCAATCACTGACTGTGTTCAGATCAGGCTCAATTCACAGCTGACTAAACTATGCATAGAGAAACCAATATGCAATATGTAGGTTCTTCATGCGTTATAATACATAAATATACCTCTTTATAGTATTTAAATGTGCCCCTAAACCCGGATATGGAGTCATTATTAAATGGACACCAAATCAGGGCTTGTCAAATTTGTTCACAATCTAGAAGCCAAGCAACAAACCTTGGAGCCAGAAATGTTTTCATTAAGTATAAACTTAAACTATACCACCTCACTTAGCTCTGGGAATTGGAAACAAAATGCTATATTTCAAATTTTAGGATTACATAATTATCTTTGGAGTCCCAAATTGTTATTCTACTGTACATGGGCACCCAGAGCTAAATGTATTAAAAAATCTGAGGGATCAGGAAGAAATTTGTTGTGTTGCCCTCCCTGTTGCAGTAGCTGTGTGCCCTTCCATTGCCCACACATCTAGAAGCCACTCTTATTGATCTAGTTTAATGAATGCTTGGAGGTGTGGTTCCTAATATCAATTTAGAGAGAATGCAGGAAAATGTCTGTATCCCTGGTATTCCAAACTTTACCCTATTTCTAAAGCTCCAAGGGCACCCTGGAGAGTGGGCTATTTGAACCCTGCACTAAACATATAAAGATCAAGACACATGCATATTTATTGTGGAATGTAGCTAAATTTCAACAAAGCCAACCAAGAGAAAGTCGTTAATTTCATAATAATACAAATCTAAAGCCTCCACCATACACTTTTGATACATTATAACTTGTTTTGATGTGAAAAAAAGAATTTATCTATGTAAATATATCTTAACTTCTTAACACATTGAATGTATTGCATCATATTAGACATGATCAATTATGTAACTGCTATTTGTAACTTACAACTATTTGTGATATCTTTAATTTTATTTTAGCAACTACAGTGCAAGTGACAACAACTGCAATGCCAACAACAACAAATTCACCCACAACGTCAGCTGTAACAACTTCATTCACAACACCAGCTGGAACAACAACTTCACCAACAACACCAGCAGTAACAACAACTTCCCCTACAACACCAGCTGGAACAACAACTCCACCCACAACACCAGCTGGAACAACAACTTCGCCCACAACACCAGCAGGGACAACAACTTTACCTACAACACCAGTAGGAACAACAACAACTTTACCTACAACACCAGCAGGGACAACAACTATTTCACCCACAACACCAACAGGGATACCAACTACTTCACCCACAACACCAGCAGGAACAGCTACTTCACCAACAACACCAGTGGTAACAACTTCATCCACCTCACCAGCAGTAACAACAACAACGTTGCCCACAACACCAGCAGGAACAACAACTATTTCACCCACAACACCAACAGGGACAACAACAACTTTATCCACAACACCAACAGGAACAACAATTATTTCACTCACAACAGCAACAGGAACAACAACAACTTCACCCACAACACCAGCAGGAACAACAACTATTTTCCCCACAACACCAACAGGGACAACAACAATTTCACCCACAACACCAGCAGGAACAACAACTATTTCACCCACAACACCAATAGAGACAACAACAACTTCACTGACAACACCAACAGGGACAACAACAATTCCACCCACAACACCAGCAGGAACAACAACTTCACCCACAGCAACAGTAGGAACAACCACTTCTTCGCCCACAACACCAACAGGGACAACAACAACTCCACCCACAACACCAGCAGGAACACCAACTATTTCACCCACAACACCAACAGGGACAACAACAACTTCACCCACAACACCAGCAGTAACAACAACTATTTCACCCACAACACCAACAGAGACAACAACAACTTCAGCCACAACACCAGCAGGAACAACAATTTCACCCACAGCAACAGTAAGAACAACCACTTCTTCGCCTAAAACACCAACAGGGACAACAACAACTCCACCCACAACACCAGCAGGAACAACAACTATTTCACCCACAACACAAACAGGGACAACAACAACTTCACCCACAACACCAGCAGGAACAACAACTTTTTCACCCACAACACCAACAGAGACAACAACAACTTCAGCCACAACACCAGCAGGAACAACATCTCTTTTACCCACAACACCAACAGGTACAACAAATACTTCAACGACAACACCAGCAGGAACAACTATTTCACCCACAACAGCAACAGGAACAACAACTTCACCCACAACACCAGCAAGAACAACAACTATTTCATCCACAACACCAGCAGGAACAATTACTTCAACCACAACACCAGCAAGATCAACAACAACTTCGCCTACAGGGACAACAACAACTCCACCCACAACACCAGCAGGAACAACATCTATTTCACCCACAACACCAACAGAGACAACAACAACTTCAGCCACAACACCAGCAGGAACAACATCTCTTTTACCCACAACACCAACAGGTACAACAACTACTTCACCCACAACACCAACAGGTACAACAACTACTTCACCCATAACACCAACAGGAACAACAACTACTTCCCCGACAACACCAGCAGGAACAACTATTTCACCCACAACAGCAACAGGAACAACAACAACTTCACCCACAACACCAGCAAGAACAACAACTATTTCACCCACAACACCAGCAGGAACAATTACTTCAACCACAACACCAGCAAGAACAACAACAACTTTGCCCACAACACCCGCAGGAACAACAACTTCAACCACAAATCCAGTGGGAACCACAACTTTAACTACAACACCAGCAAGAAACACAACTTCAACCACAATATCAACAGCTTCACCAGATGGTGGATTTACAACTACACAGAGCTTTTACTTTGTAAACATTACACTAAAAATATTGAACAGAAATTACACCTCTGACCTTGAAAATCCATCTACTGCCTACTATAAATCACTGAAAACAGAAATCGAAGAACCGGTGAGTCTTCTTTTAAATGTTTTGTTATGTTTCAAACCTTTGTAAATCATGTACACTGAGTAGGAAAATACTAATATCAAAAATCTCAGATGGCAGACACAAGGGATAGCATAAAATGATTTTGTTTCTGGGCATTTAACACATTGACATTTCCATTCTTAGCTAATAAACCAATTAGAGACTTGGGGGGCAATTTATTAAGGCCCGAATTGCCCTGAATATAGCTGTTTCCACACTAGCCTTCAGGCTCGCCAGAAACAGGAGTTAAGAAGCAGCAGTCTTTAGACCTCTGCTCCTTAACTCGTTTGCCACCTCTGAGGCAGCAGACAGCAATCAGCCCGATTGGATACGATCAGGTTGAATGACACCCCCTGCTAGCGGTCGACTGGCCGCGGATCTGCAGGGGGCGGCATTGCACAAGCATTTCACAAGGAATGCTTGTGCAATGATAAATGCTGACAGCATATGCTGTCTGCATTTATCGATGTGCGGCGGACATGATTCGCTACAGCGGACCATGTCCGTCCGCACAATGGTAAATCTACCCCCTGATCCTTTACGCACTTATGAAATCTGTAGTTCAGAATTTTCAATGAAAAATGTTTTAGTCTTACAAAGAAATTGCATTTCCCATTACATCTTTAAATTACAGGAGCAAGAATGTCAAAATTAAGCTTTCATGAGTCAGACAGAGCATGTCATTAAAAAAATACAATTTACTTCCATGAACAAATATATGGATCAATCACAAGCCTTTAGAAAAGTCTACAATATTCAACATTCAACAAGTCTGTAGTAATTTTTACACCTAAATCATTTGATTATGTTTTCTAATGGGCACGTTCACACTCTTTAACCTACCTATGTATGCTCTTCAACAAAGGATACCAAGAGAATGTCAAGATGAAGCTTTCAAGATTTAAAAAAAATCCAATTTACTGCCATTTTTAAATAGGTTATCCGCTCAGATATGTCAGATAATGCTCAAGTTCAAAGCCAAAACCAAAATTCTTCTCAAGTGGTGGAGTTTTTCATTTATTCCTTTGCTATTCACCCTCAATGTTAAAGGGATATAAAACCCCAAAACCTTATTTTGCGATTCAGACAGAGCATACAATTTAAAAAAATGTTCACAATTAACTTCTATTATCAAACTTACACATACACCCTTAGTCCATTCTCTTCCTCTTGCCATCTACATTATCTTATTTACCCTTACCCAAAATCTTATTTCCCCTCCTGTCATTTATTTCTATAGCATTGTAAGGGGCTTTTGAATACACTGCAGCAAGTGTTAATATTTGATATCAGATTCTTTAAAGGTGAAAGAATGCTGTTATGTTAAAGGGATACTGTAGTCAGAAAATAAAATACATTATTTGAAAAAAAAGAGCTTAAATAATATTTTGCAATATATGTGTATTACATTTTTTGCAGCTAAAGTTGACTGTGATGTAATTTCCTGTTTTGAGCTGTATAATACTATAGTATTGTTTCTTCTCCCCACTAGCTTACTATTTTGTACGCTCCCTAGTCAGTACATGTATAGAGTCGCATACTCAGCTACCAGAAACCACTGGCTATGGCAGTACTAGATGTGCACAGTATTTTGTTGGGGCTGCCAGCTGTTCATCACAAAAATACTGGACAATTTCTAGGTGGGGGGCACACAATGCTTTCTACCAAAAGCCTCCACTCTTGATCTAACCATGTATATTTTTAACAATTGAGCAGTCATTTTACCCCACGGCTGCCAGTAATATGTAAAACAATGATTTTACCTCCTAAGCTTCTGCACTACATACTGTATGTAAAGCAGTGATATGACATCCTTGACTGTCACTTATTTCTTCCTGCCTCTATATTTGTAATGCATGGGGCAAAGGAGACATTTTGCATTTAAAGGGACAGTAAAGTCATAATTAGACATTCATGATTCAGACAGAGCACACAATTTTAAACACTTTAATGTGCTTCCTTATCTTGCTATCCTTTGCTGAAAGGTTTATCTAGGAATGCTCAGGAGCAGCAAAGGACCTAGGTTTTAGCTGCTGATTGGTGGCTGCATATATATATATATATATATATATATATACCGATTGTCATTGGCTCAGTCATGTGTTCAGTTAGAAACCAGTGGTGCATTGCTGCTCCTTCAACAAATGATACCAAGAGAATGAAACAAATTTGATAATAGAAGTAAACTGGAAAGTTGTTTAAAATCATAAAGGAAGAATTTTGGGTTTCATGTCCCTTTAACTAAAACCCATGGACATTAAAAAACTGGACATTTAAGTGTCCAGTATCTTTGTGAATATTTTACTGGACAGCCTGCTAAAATACTGGACTGTCCAGTTGTATATTTAACACCTGGAAACCCTATAAATATTATGTGCCCCATAGACGCTTTCTGTCTTATTTTAGCAGAAATGAGGCAACTTGAAAGGGGAAATGTAACCAAAAATGTTTCTTTCGTGATTCAGATAGAGCAGGAATTTTAAGCAACTTTCTAATTTACTCCTATTATCAATTTTTCTTTGTTCTCTAGTTGCTATCTTTATTTGAAAAAGAAGGCATCTAAGCTAAGAAGCCAGACAGTTATTGGTTCAGACCCTGGACAGCATTTGTTTATTGGTGGGGGAATTTATCCACCAATCAGCAAGAACAACCCAGGTTGTTCACCAAAAATGGGCCGGCATCGAAACTTACATTCTTGCTTTCAAATAAAGATACAAAGAGAATAAAGAAAATGTGATAATAGGAGTAAAAGAAAAAAAAAAAGAAAAAATTTGGGTTCAGTGTCCCTTTAAAGGGACAGGAAACTTCAACATTTTCTGGATAGAACATACAACTTTCCAATTTACATCCATTATTAAATTTGATTCTTTATCTTGTTATCCTTTGCTGGAGGAACAGCATTACACTACTGGCAGCTAGCTGAACACATCTAGTCAGCCTATCACAAGAGGCAAATGTCTGCAGGCACCAATCAGCAGCTAGCACCCACTAGTGTAGGATATGTTTTTCAACAAGGGATACACAGAAAGCAAAGCACATTTGAAAATAGAAGTAAATTTAAAAGTATCTTACAATTATTGCTCTATCTGAATCATGCAAGTTTTATTTTGACTTTCCTATCCCTTTAAGTTCCAGCTGCCCTCACTGCAAAACAAATGTGTCGCCAAGGTAACCCAGGCTGTACAGGAATTGTAATCAACTACAGAGTACATCTATCAGGGTGTCCCTACACTTTATTTCTGCTAATGTAAACAGAAAACTCTTTACGTCACTGCTGTGTGCAGTATACTCAGCACAGCAAGTACAGCCAGTGGCGCCTGATAGCTGGACAAGTGGCGCTATACAAGTAATACAGATGTTTAGGGAGCGTAGCAAAAAAGTGAGCTGTGTGAGGAAGGAACTGTGATGATCTTTATAATGTATTAGCAAACAGCAAGGAGAGAGAACAGGAATACAGACTTTATTCAGCAGCATCCATCTTAACAATAACTGCCCGCCCCCTCCAATCACATGACTAAAATGTTAACTGTTTGTAGTGCACAGAGTGAACTAAGCATAACTATTGAACTTAAACTATAACATAAAGCATACACATCATTACATCTTCCCCTTCAAATATGAAACACTTAATATGAGACAAAGTCTTCCCATATTTTTGGTTTAATAGCTCGACCATAACGAGAGAAAGTAACTGCTGGCTCACTAGCAGTACAATCAGTGTCAGGTTGAGAGTCATTCCCAGCATTATCGCAAGCTGATACACTTATGTTGTCCTCAAAGTCCTCAGTAGACTTTACATCCATGTTAGGGAATTCTGTGCATTCATTGCTTTGCTCTTTATTGTCATTGCTGCTTGGTTCCTCGAGTAGAGTATCAGCTGCAGTGTCTGGTCGAAGATGACGCCTGTTGCGTCTCAGTTTCTGTCCACACTTGGTTTTGATTATATATGACCTTGGTGAATTAGCTTCACTGACAATTCGAGCAGGTTCCCATGTATCCCCAGTGACTCTGTGTCTCACAGCTTGCCCAGCCCTGAGTGGACCAAGTAACTTGGTAGATTTGTCAAAATACAGCTTTTGCTTTTTCATGTTTATGTTCCTCTGACCTGTTACCTGATCCTGTGGGATAGTCTGAGGCTGCAATTTCTGTGGTGCAATAGGCACTGTGGTCCTCAGTGCTCTACCCATGAGCAGCTGTGCAGGTGAACATAAACCCTCCATGGGTGTTGCACGATAGTTTAACAGGCCTAGGTACACATCCTGCCCTGATGATTGTGCTTTTCTGATAATGGATTTGGCTATGCCAACATACTTCTCAGCTAAACCATTGGCCTGTGAGTGATACGGACTTACTGGTTTGTGCCTGACTCCCCATTCACGCAGAAAGCACTGGAATTCAGCACTTGAGAATTGCGGGCCATTATCAGACACAAGTTCTTCACACACTCCATGTCTCGAGAGTATTGTTTTGAAAGCCCATATGATTGCTGATGCTTTTAGATTTCTCAGCTGTACTAACTCAAAGAATTTGCTGTAGTAATCTACTACTATCAGGTAGTGGTTGTCCTCAAAATGAAAAATATCTGTGGCCAGTCTCTGCCATGCCCGTGAAGGAGTGTTCCATGGTGTGAGAGGTTCTTTTGCATTGTTTTTTTGAAATGTCTGGCAGGTTTCACATGTCTTCACAAGTGTCTCAATATCAAGGTCCAAATTAGGCCAGTAAACCACATCCCGTGCTCTGCGCTTACAAAGAGTAATGCCCAAATGTCCCTGGTGAATTTGCTCCAATATTTCTGCCTGCTGTGATTTAGGAATAACAATACGGTCACCCATGAATATGATATCCGTATGAAAGGATAGTTCATTTCTCACAGGCCAGAATCCCTGCAACTCAGGAGAAAGCTTCTTTCGTTTTTCTGGCCAGCCATTGCACATGACACGAATTAGTTTTTCTAGTACTTTATCTTGTTTGGTATCTTGTCTAATTTTTTCCAGCCGTACATCAGCTATTGGAATATTTACTAGTACTGTATGTACCTGTTCTTCCAATTCAGGTTCATCCCGTGCTTCATGTCCTTCTGGAAACACCCTAGACAGCGTATCTGCCATCGGAATTTCCTTTCCTGGTTTATATTTCACTGTGAGATCATACTGTTGTAGTTTCATAACCATCCTCTGCAGGCGTGGAGGTATAGCAGATAGTGGTTTTTGCATGATGTACTCCAATGGTTTGTGATCAGTTTCCACAACCACTGGGCGACCATAGATATACTGGTGAAATTTCTCACATCCATTTACAATGGCCAACATCTCCTTCTCAATTTGAGCATAATTGGCTTGTGTTGTTGTCAGAGCTCGTGAAGCATATGCAACAGGATGTCCTTGTTGCATTAGCACAGCACCTAACCCAAACTGGGATGCATCCACTTGAAGCACAGTGTTGCAGTTTACGTCAAAATATTTCAGTATTGGCCCTGGATGTTTAGTGATCAGTTTTTTTACTTTCTCAAATGTCTTTTCCATGTTTGTGTCCCAAGACCAAATAGCATCCCTTTGTAGCAATGCACGTAGTGGGGCTGTCAGCTGAGCGAGGCCCTGAGAAAACTTGGATAGATAATTAAAAATGCCTAATGATGTCTCTAGTTCCTTCCTGGAGGATGGGGCCTTCATGCTAATAACTGCTGTTATCTTCTTTGGATCAGGCTTTAAACCCTCTTTGGTTAGAAGGTGTCCAAAATATGTAACCTCTTCTACCCCAATTTGCATTTTGTTTGGATTGAGTTTAAGATTTTTCTCCCGACACCGCTTGAGTAAGGCAATAAGGTTTTTGTCATGTTCTGTACGATCCTTTCCATAAACCAGCAAATCATCAATTATTACTTCAACACCATGTAGACCAGCAATCAACTCATGTGATTTCTTTTGAAATATCTCCTGAGCAGAAGCAATGCCGAAAGGTACCCTTGTGAAACGCCATCGTCCAAAGGGGGAGTTGAAAGTGGTCAGGTGACTGCTGGGTTCATCAAGACGCAATTGCCAGTAACCAGATTGTGCATCTAGTACACTAAACACTGTTGCTCCTACTAGCTTGTGAGCTATATCATCTATGGTGGGGAGTTTGTAGTGTTCTCTCATTATTACTTTGTTCAAATCACGTGGGTCAATGCAAATACGAATTGCGCCTGTGTTTTTCTTCTCTACCACAACCATAGAACTGACCCATTCTGATGGTTCTGTGACCTTTTTTACTACCCCCAACTTCTCCATCCTAGTTAGTTCTTGTTTGACTTTAGCCTCAAGGGATAGAGGTATTTTCCTTGGGGCATGAATGACAGGCTGTGCACCCTCTTTTATACGTATGCGGCTAATCCCCGGGAGGCACCCTAGGCCTTTGAATAGATCACTGTACTCATGCTTAATGTTGTCCTTTGACAGTTCGCTGCACCCACCATCCACAGCCATAATGATCTTTACAAGTCCAATATCTTTACTTGTTTTTAGACCTAATACTGCTGGGGCTTTTGTTTCTATCACAAACAATTGTAAGACCTTTTCAGATCCCTTGTAAAAACATTTTGCATGGCAGCGACCCATCACTTTCAGCTTTTCACCACCATATCCCAACAGTTTTGGTAGGTCTTGAGTCTCTAAGGGGAATTCATTTCTAAGGAGTTCCAGGTATGTGTGGCTTGGCACACAGTTTACTTGTGCCCCTGTATCTATTTTGAATGTGACTGGAGTTTTGTGAGCCCCTATCTGTAGGGTTACATTTGCTTCATCTGCAGACTTGTGTGATTTCTGTACTGCTGCAAGATATATTGGGGTGCAATCTGAGTCTAACCCTGCATTGTCATCATTGTCCTCTATGGCGTGTACAGCCTGTGTTTGTGTCCTTGCAATATGTGAAAACAGTTTACACACCCTGGCAAAATGTCCTCTTTTCTTGCATTTATTACATATCTGCCACCTTGCAGGACAGGCAGCATTTTTGTTGTGCATGTTTCCACAGTAGCCACAGGTTGCTTGTGTGTTACTTGTCCCAGTGTCCCACTTGCCTTTTATCCCCTTGTGTCCTCTTTCTTGCCAGTATCTGCTGCTTTGATTTTCTATAGCACTGATCTGGTGTTGTGTTCCTTCCAGTACCTGCATGTCCTTTCTTGACATTTCATATGCTCTAGCAATCCTGATGGCTTTCTCAAGATTTAAATCTTCTTCCTGCAGCAGCTTTTCCTGAACTTCTTTAAACTTACTGCCCATCAGAATACGGTCTTTTATCATATCACCTGCATCATAAAAAGCACAGTCTTTGGCAAGCAAGCGCAGCTGTGTCACCCATTCATCCACAGATTCACCTCCACACTGATTCCTCTCATAAAATATTTTCCTCTGCACTGTGATGTTTTTCCTTGGATTGCAGTATGCTTCAAACTTTGCAAACAATACCTCTGTTTTTTTTTTGTCATCTGCAGTGATATCCCCACTTGCCTGCCAGGCTCTGCATACATCACGTCCCTTTTGTCCCACACATATCAGAAAGTGTGCTGCCTTCTGTTGATCAGTCCATCTGTCTGCATCTGGGCCTGCAAACACAAGTTCAATCAGCTCCCTCCATTTTGACCAATTGTCAGAAATGTTCCCTGACTCTAAATCCAGAGAAGGAATGTTCTTTGTGCTGCTGTTTGCTGCCATGTCACTTTTCACCCCACTTCTGGTACCATGTGATGATCTTTATAATGTATTAGCAAACAGCAAGGAGAGAGAACAGGAATACAGACTTTATTCAGCAGCATCCATCTTAACAATAACTGCCCGCCCCCTCCAATCACATGACTAAAATGTTAACTGTTTGTAGTGCACAGAGTGAACTAAGCATAACTATTGAACTTAAACTATAACATAAAGCATACACATCATTACAGGAACAATACTATAGTATCATACAGTTCATAACAGGAAGTGACAACACAGGAAAATTCACACTCAATTTTAACAACTTTAGCAGCAATATTTGTAATGCATATATATATTATATAAATGCTAAGTAAGAAATTCATTTTACGGAAATTGTGCTTTGTGCTTCAATTTCCCTTTAAAGGGATAGGAAACCCACATGTTTTCTTTCATGATTCAGATAGAGCAGAAATTTTAAGCAACTTTCTTTAGACCGCTGCTTCATAACTGCTGTTTCCGGCGGAGCTTGATAAATATGCCCCTCAATCTGAATCATGACATAAAAAATTTGGGTTCCATATCCCTTGAAGTCCTAAATTTAAACAGAGGATACTAAAAAAAAAATCAAAAAAATTTGATGATAGAAGTTAGTTGGAAGTTTATTGTTTGCTTGTTTTGTTTTTTGTACACTTTATTGGAATTATGAGCCTTGTGGGATACATTACAAGTGGAGTACATTACCTAGGTAAAATGTTGCGCTTTTTAAGATTTAAAGTAAACAATTATAATTAACTAATCTTAAAGCCTATGTACACGGGCCAAAATGTGTAAGGCCGGGTATGTTCCACTCTCCATTATCCCCTTTCCCGATCCCCTCTCCCGATCTCTCTACCTCATCCCCCCCCCTCCCTGCCGCTGTGAACATTTCTTTTCTGTAGCATAGTGGTCCTACCCACTCCTGCCCCCTCCTGCCCCTCTCCAACGATTGGCCGTCTACCCACCTACCTCGTAACCCTCCCATGCCACCAACGATCGGTACCTCTGCAAGACTATTTCTGCACTGCCCCACTTGTGAGTCATGCAGAAATAGCGTGATCTCGCTACTTTTAGTGAGATTGCGGCAGAGAGAGGCAGTCTCTACTGCGCATGCGCATTGTCTAGTACACAGTCCGCAGTCACTGATCCTTATGACCAGGTATGTTTGTCCTGAGCTGCAGTCTCTACTGCGCATGCACATTGTCTTGTGCACAGTCCGTAGTCACTGATCCTTATGACCAGGTATGTTTGTCCTGAGCTGCAGTCTCTACTGCGCATGCACATTGTCTTGTGCACAGTCCGCAGTCACTGATCCTTATGACCAGGTATGTTTGTCCTGAGCTGCAGTCTCTACTGTGCATGACTGCATCGAACAAACATACCTGGCCTTTTATAATAGGATAGTATAATACAGAAGTACATGAAGAATCCAATACTTGCTCCCCATCGGTTTAGCGCATCCTTGTCTCATTGAGTTTCTCTCTTCATAAGTGTCCTGCAGAGTAAGTCTGACCAGGAGCCAGACTCACTATCACGCATAATATTACAATGTAGGTGTCTCTCCTTTACATACAAAATCCTGCATAGCAATTTAAATAGCTATTTCATGATTCAGATAGAGAATGCGATTTTAAACAACTTTCTAATTTATCTCTATTATCATTTATTTTTGTTCTCTTGGTATCTTCTGTTGAAAAGCAGGGATGTATGCTTAGTAGGGATGGGCGAATGTGTTTATATCCAAATTCGAATGTTAGAACGAATGTTATTGTAGAAATTCGATTTACATAATAGAATGTTGATAAGAACGAATATTCTTTTATTTTATTTACAGTTTTCAAATGTCACATTCGAATTCGAATGTCACATTCGAATTTGAATGTCACATTCGAATTCGAATATTACATTTATAAAACACAGTATTAGACTAGAAATACTATTTCGAATTCGAATGTCACATTCAAATCGAATATCACATTCAAATCGAATATCACATTTAAAAACAGTATTAGACTAGAAATACTATTTCAAATTCGAATGTGACATTCGAATTCTAATGTAGCATTCGAATTTGAATATTACATTTATTAAACACAGTTGTAGACTAGAAATACTATTTCAAATTTGAATGTGACATTAGAATTCGAATATTACATTTCGAAATTGAATGAATACATAGCTAAACATTCTATTATTCAAACAAATATTTTCGAATTTTATTGAAAAATTAGAAAACGAATTTTCGAAAATAGAATGTTAAAATGTTATATAAACATTCGAAATTCGATTCGAACGAATGAATGTATCAAAATTCATTTTAAATTTTGCATTTTTAGAAACATTCGCCCATCCCTAATGCTGGCCCATTTCTGGAGCACTATATGGCAGTAGTTTTGCAAGAATATTATCCATTTGCAAGAGCATTAGAGGGCAGCACTATTTCCTGCCATTTAGTGCTCCAGATGCTACCTGGGTATCTCCCACACAGAATATCAGGGGAATGAAGCAAATTTGATAACAGAAGTAAACTGTAAAGTTTTTTTAAATGTTATGCTCTGTCTGAGTCACAAAAGAAGATTTTTGGGTTTCTTATCCCTTTAAAATGTTTGAGGGACCTCTAAGTACCAACAAGGCGTCTTAGATAATCGCACAAGAGCAGAGAACCTTAGACCATTGGGCCCTGGAGAATTATTAGCGAACAGCCATTCTATCCAGGCCATAGCATTCAACTGAAATGTGTGTAACGGATATTGCTAGCAACTTGTTTAACCCTATAAAATCACCTTTATTTTTTCTTACAGCTACTAATTGTAATAAAAGAGAATCTGAAGCGGTCCGACTGTAGAGGAGTGTTTGTGATTCGCTACAGGTAAATATGTTTATTGTCATGTAAGCTATCTTAGGTGTCGTAATATGACAGAAGAAATCAGAAGGTGCCAGCTAAATAGATACTTTATTGCTGAATATAAAAATAAAATGTCACCTTATAATGTCACAATAAAAACACAGGCTTTAGATAATATTGGTCATATATAGATAATATATAGATATGTTTTGTCTAAAAATAATAACTGGTGCATATATATCAGACTTAGAATAACTTCAGATTGTGTGCAGAGTATATATATATAGCTTACAATGCTAGTAAGCGTGGAGTCAAAATGAAACATGCAGTCTTGCAATAAACTAGCATACTATGTGAATTTTAAAATATTTGGAATGCATTTTCACCTTGTTTGCTTCCATTGTTTTTCAATATACAAATTTGCCCATATACAACTGAAGCAGGGAGAGGGAGGTGACACTTAAATAATATCCAAGAGTGCAAAGAATACAATTATTGTAAAGATCATGATGAGAGTATGATTTTTCAAGGGCTTTGTTAGAATCTTAGTACATCTTCGGCTAACAAAAGAGTAGTTACTTCCCATTTAATGCACTTACTGGCACAAATGTATCAGTAAATGTACATATTATTTACTGGCAAAGAACTACAAGTATATATGTATATACTGTGTATGTATATATATATATATGTATATATATATATACTATATATATATATATATATATATATATATACACTGTACAGTATATATATATGTATGTATGTATACTGTATATGTATGTATGTATGTATATATGTATATATGTATATATATATATATATATATATATATATATATATATATATATATATATTCACACACACAAACAATAAAACAATATTCACCAATACCTAGATATGTTAGTTAGATTTTAACACGGGCAAAAGCGCACTTCCTCATAAGAAACTCATGGTTATAAAAAAAAAGTTCAGAAAAAACAATTCTTTTTGGAAATAAATTCTAGTCCATACGGGCATCCTGGTCGCTCCTCACCACGCAAGCTTTGGATACAAGCTTCAAAAAAAGGATAATAAAAAAGTTGAGGCGGCATATAGGGTATCCTGTGTTGACCAGTATTATTCTTATGCAAAGAGCATAAAATCACTTTCATAAAAACATTTAAAGCTAATTTACAACACGTTTCTTGCCATTTCTGCACAAAAATATGACTGTTTTATCAGGGAAATGTCAATGACATTTTGCACTTTGCATGAAATAATTGTAATTTTTTTAAATAAAACAGTTGTGGATATTGAAGTTTCAATTGCTGCTAAACCAGATGAAGTTAATTGTACAGCTCTGAAGTTCCAGTGCGCGCATAGACGCCATTTAATTGGTGTAGACTACAAGAGAGTCTGGAGCAATACTGGCCAACAAATACGCTATGTGGCCCCTAGACATTTGTCTTGCAGAACTACAAGCATGTACCTTTCTCATTCCCCTCAAACATAGGCACAGTCAGCATTATCTGCCTGAACTCAACAGATAAATAAAAATCTGGGTACTGAACGCACCACAATTACAGATTTTAACGCCCATAGGCCCCAAAAAACTCCCTGCCATGGACAGTAAATGGGTGTGTAATTGATTTTTTATTTTCCTTTCCAGGAATGATTCTGTGATTTCTGAAATAGCAGTTGCATTCCCGAGTGAAACAGATGCCCCTACCGCTGATGAATTACAAAATCAGATCTTAGAGGCCATAAGAAATAACGGAAGCTGGTTGGGAAATCTTCAAATTTATACTGGGATCCTTACAACCACAGGTGAGTTAAGTTACAATACAAAGCATTATGTAAATATTAAATATAAAATATTGAATAAAATATTAAAGGGACACTAAACCCATTTTTTTTCTTTTGTGATTCAGATAGAGCAGCAATTTTAAGCAACTTTCTAATTTACTCCTATTATCAATTTTTCTTTGTTCTCTTGCTATCTTTATTTGAAAAGGAAGGCATCTAAGCTTCTTTTTTTGGTATCCACCAATCAGCAAGAATAACCCAGGTTATTCACCAAAAATGGGCCGGCATCTAAACTTACATTCTTGCACGTCAAAGAAAGATACCAAGAGAATGAAGAAAATTTGATAATAGGAGTAAATTAGAAAGTTGCTTAAAATTGCATGCTCTATCTGAATCACGAAAGAAAAAATTTGGGTTCAGTGTCCCTTTAATTATTAATAATGATTATAGATACTGTAAAATATACATATATATTCTATGGATATTTTTTAGAATATTTTAGTACATCCATAAAAATTATTTATATTTATTGTTAATATTTTTCAATATTTTATATTTATTCTATATGCTATATCTGTAAACTAATCTAATTCTTTTTTAAAAACAATACAGCCCCAATGCTATCTGGGACAACGACAACAAACACATCTACACTTGGATCAACCATGAAAATGACTACACAACCTACCACAACAAGCAGATCTACACTTGGGTCAACCATAAAAATGACTACACAACCTTTTGAAGATGTTACTGGTGTACCGCTGCAAATGAGAATTCTAAATAGGAGTCTATCAGATTATAATGACATCTTAAAAAAGCACATAGAGGATGAGGTAAATGATAATACATAAAAGTGTGTTCACTTTTGTAATATAATATATAAAGTATAATACAAAAAGATGGTAAATAGATTTTTAGGGGTTTTTTTTTATATTTTTTTTTCTTAAATCTGGTTTTAAACAAGCTGATAGTTTTGAGACATATATATAAAAATAATTAAACAGAAACAAATGCATTTGATATTAATGTTACTAAATACTTTGTGCACAGACAAAACGTTTTTTGGATTGTTCATTTGAAATTAATTCACGGGGTTATTCGTAATAAACTCTTTCCTGCGGGGGGGGGGGGGGGGGGGTATATTCAGGACAAAAAGGGAGCAGCTAGAACACAGATTAATCTTAAATAAAATTTAATGTAGTAGATAGTGCTACTGCTACAAGCCAGCATATATATATATATATATATATATATATATATATATATATATATATATATATATATATATATATACATATACAGTATATATACACACACACATAATTTTTCTTTTATTTTTTTTATTTTAAATGGAGTCAGTATTATCAAGAACAAAATAAACATATTGGCAGACACAGGAATCAATCAGTTGACATAAACATTGATAAATTGTTACTGAATAGTGTACATTTTTTCACACTGTTATAATAATGGTTATATCCATGTCAACAAAAATAAAACATTTTTGTCACATGCATTTGTTTAGGTTTTTGTTGTTGTTAGTTTTTTGTTTTCTCTGGGGGTTTTTTTTGGCATAAATGCAATAAATATAGTAACTTGCTGATAATTATCAAACCCCCATATACACTCACATACTTGATACAAGTTCTTTGTATGTAAATAAAATAGATAAGTTGGGAAAATGTCAAACAGCTGCTTGAGATCTGGAAGTAAATTAGCTATGGAAATAAAAATGCAACTTCCCTGATTCATATAAAGTGCACAAATAAAATTTACATCTTTATCTTGGCATTGTTTGCTTAGACGTAGCTCCTTTGCCTTAGCGCATACTGTGGTAAACTCAGGAGTGTGCATGTGTCTTAGCACTACATGTATAATATTGCAAAGACTGCTGCTATATAATGCTCAAGATACATGCACTCTCCTAAGCTTACTGCAGTATGCTTCAAGGAAATGGGAAAACATTAAACAAAGAATACCAAGAGAGAGATGAAATTTGGAAATTTAACACTATTGCCCCCATTTTTTAAGCTGTGTGATCAGCTTCAGAACTGTTTTGGTGCAAGTTCTCTCATGCAAGCCTGCAACCAATGGTTAAAGGGACATGAAACCCACATTTTTTCTTTTATGATTCAGATAGAGAATACAATTTTAATCAACTTTCAAATTTACTTCTATTATTTAATTCACTTCCTTCTCTTGTTATCCTTTGCTGAAAAGTTTATCTAGGAAAGCTCAAAAGCAGCAAAGAACCTAGGTTCTAGCTTCTGATTGGTGGCTGCATATCTATACCGATTGTCATTGGCTCACCCATGTGTTCAGTTAGAAACCAGTAGTGCATTGCTGCTCTTTCAAAAAATGATACCAAGAGAATTAAACACATTAGATAATAGAAGTAAATTGGAAAGTTGTTTAAAATTGTATTCTCTATCTGAACCATGAAAGAAAAATTTTGGGTTTCATGTCCCACTGCCTCTTTACATGTCCGCAACGAGAATGTCAGATATCCAGGACTCATTCATCACATATGAGTGACAGGCTCTGCTCTCACACAATTGGCTGCAGGAGAGCAGGGGGGCGGGGTTACATAAGTGATTGCTAATGCAGTAATAGATTCTGGCAGCTAATGCTGCTATATCTGAAAGGGACATTCTACTTCAGAACTTTTATTGTTTAAAAAGATAGACAATCCCTTTTATTACCCATTGCCCAGTTTTACAAAACTAACACGTTTATATTAATATACTTTTTACCTCTGTGATTACCTTGTATCTAAGCCTCTGCAGACTGCCCCCTTATTTAAGTTCTTTTGACAGACTTGCATTTTAGCCAATCAGTGCTGATTCATAAATAACTCCACAGGAGTGAACACAGTGTTATCTACATGGCCCACGAGAACTTGCACTGTCTAGCTATGTAAAACTGTTAAAATGCACTAAGATAAGAGGTGGCCTTCAAGGGCTTAGAAATTAGCATATGAGCCTACCTAGGTTTAGCTTTCAACAAAGAATACCAAGACAAGAAAGCAAATTCAACTATAAAAGTTAATTGGAAGGATGTTTAAAATGGCATGCCCTATCTGAATTATGAAAGTTTCATTTTGACTAGACTGTCCCTTTAATCATAAAACTTTTTGACATCTGTCTCTTACTATTTTACTGAATTGTTATTCTAATCTATCTGTGTTTGGACTGTGCTTGAAGATTTCCTGCCACATTGAAGGGTTTAATGCGTGAAGGAAGAGACAATTATATATTTAATCTTATTTAAAACTATACCTTTAAGTTTTACTTCTTTAAAGTTGTCAGCAAAGTTGAACTTTTTTGTTGTTGTATCTTTACAGGTTACAAAAGTATTTGTTAAGGTAAAAAAAAACATGCGGTATTGCAGACTGGCTGACTACAGGTAATTACATTTTAGTTTGTGGTAGATAAAAATAAGTCATGTTGCTATGTTTACATTTAATTCACTGATTTGTATATTGTGTGTATGTTGAAACAACTATTAACTGCTACTGCTAAACAAAGACAAACCATATTTGTTTAAAGGGACAAGATACACAAAATGTATTACATTTGTTATGGATGTTCCTGTACTGAATAAACCCTTTTTTCTTTGGGTGGTTTCTCTGTTATACAAACATGTGTGTGTGTATATGTGTGTGTATGTGTGTGTGTATGTGTGTGTGTATGTGTGTGTGTATGTGTGTATATACATTTGTTTATATGTGTATATACATTTGTTTATATGTGTGTGTATACATTTGTTTATATGTGTGTGTATGTGTATGTGTGTGTGTGTGTGTATACGTGTATGTGTGTGTGTATGTGTGTGTGTATGTGTGTGTGTATACATTTGTTTATATGTGTGTGTATACATTTGTTTATATGTGTGTGTGTATGTGTATGTGTGTGTGTGTGTGTGTATACATTTGTTTATATGTGTGTGTATACATTTGTTTATATGTGTGAAGTGTTTTTAATTTAAATTTCAATGAAACATCATAGTATTTATACTGTATATACACCCACACTCCGACGCTAACCCAACCAAGTTTATTCAAGACCGCTAAACCCAACATGAAATATTAATATTTCACATTCCAATGTTCTTCACATAGGATATGTTCTATTTAACCTTAAATACATTTTTCTATATACGTATATCTGCATTAATTTTTTTTATAAAATACTGTAAAATATTCCAAACAATCCATATAATATATCTTTATATTTTACAGTATGTTTAATTATTATTTTTTGTAAATTTTATATGTAATATTCCAACAATGTGCTTTTAGATTACTACATTTTCATATGAGCTAACCCGACCGTGTTAAAATTGAAATCGCAAAACACCATCCGTAAAACACATATTTTATATTCCTATGTTCTTCATATGGAAAATAATGTACTTTTTATTATTAAATATATATTTCTATATATATCTGATAATGTTCATGTAAAAACATATCTATACCTATATATCTATAGGAATAGATGTACAGGTATATATATAGAGATATATATAGAGATATATAGAGATATGTATTTACAATAAAAATTATATTTTCCTGTAAGTGAAGAACATTGAAATGTGAAATATGCACAGTAAATACATAGTAAAACACATAAATACATCTGCACACATATCTATACATATATATATATATATACATAGACATATTTTGACGTGTATGTATGTTTCTCTATGTTATGCCCTTTGCAGCCCTTTTTTTCTAACCCCTTAGACCTCAAATCTTTGAGCCCTTATAACTTTTAATGCATTTTTTTTAAATTATTTTTTAGACAGTGTTATTACTTGTGTAAGCTTATTAATGTATTTTTGATGTGTGGTGTCTGGTGTGCAACTTTTTTGACTCGCGTAACAGTTAACCAGAGCTCTCATGTCGTGCTAACCTGATGCGCATTAATTTAATCTGACTGCGCTCAAGAGAAAGCATTTACTTTCAACTCGTAAGAGCCGCGAAATACCCCTTATCGCTCACACACAACAGCTAGCGTGCCACCCGTAATCTAGCCCCATATGAGGGATTTAGTGCACCTGTGCCTTGGGCAGCAGGTTTAGGGAGGCTGCATTTTTTCAGGGGTAGTTAGATCGCATGATACCTTTTTTAAATGAGATAGAGCATAGAATAAAATAATCCAATTTACTTCTATTAGCAAATTTAATTTGCTCATTTGGTATCCTTTGTTTAAAAGCAACAAGTTAGACTCAGGAATGTGTATGTGTTTTGCAAGCACTCTTAAAAAGGGACACTAAATAAAGCCCTCTTATCACGGGTGCTGCCATTATGGACTCTAGGTTAAGCCGTGACACACTGCAAGCGATGCGGCGCGGGGCGATGCAGCTGCTTTGCTTCGCGTCACATCGCTTCTGAAGTTCAAATATTTCATCTCTGAGCACTTAGCTACGCGACCTGACACAGCAGAGTGCTCAGAGATGAAAAGGGAAGACACACTGAGCGCGCACAGCTGCATCTACACGCTGCGCGTCGCTCTGCTTGCAGTGTGTCACAGCCTTTACACTGCAGGTATCTGAAGGAGAGTAACTGCTCCTGTGAAAGACAGATATCAACATGGCGGCACCCCTAACTGGAGGGAGGCAGGGAATAACCTCAAAACTATCTGTATAAAATGTATTTAGTGTTTAATGTCCCTTTAAAGGGACAGTAAACACCTTGCAATTATAAGACAGCAATGATAAAAGATGTCGGCATTTATCATTGCACAAGCATTTCGTGTGAAATGCTTGTGCAATACTACCCCCTGCACATTCACAGCCAATCGGCTGCTAGCAGAGGGTGTCAATCATCCCAATCATATCCGATCGGGATGATTGCTGTCCGCCACCTATTAAGACCGCTGCTTCTTAACAGAAACAGCTGCATTCACAGCTTAATAAAGATTACAAGTGACGCGTGCAATTTAGCACTTTTGCTCGTGTGCAAACAACAGAAAAATTAAACTTTTTACATGTGCAAATTACAAGTTGAAAGGTGGGGAGGATGAGGGGGACTGCTGCACTACAGAAAATTTTATATTTAATAAAAAAAAATTAAAAAGAGATATAAATATATTAAAATTGGGTACTGGCAGGACGGGGTTGAGGGAGGTAAGAAAGCTGTTTGAGAGGGATCAGGTAGGGATTAGGGGTGGGAGGTGTCAGCTGGGAGGGTAATCTCTACTCTACAGCTAAACTTAATCTTACAAACTACCTGATTAACCCCTTCACTGGCAGGAATTTCAGAAGTGTGGTGTGCAGCTGCAATTAGCGGTGTTCTAATTACCAAAAAGAAAGGGCAAAGTCATATACTGTATGTCTGCTATTTCTGAACAAATTGGATCCCAGAGAAGCTTTTACAATAATTTGTGTTATGACTGCATACGCGGTATGTCAATAATTTCATTGAGAACCCAAAAGTTTGTGAAAAAGTTAATATATTTTTTTTTATGATCGCATTATGCGGCGAATTGGCGGCATAAAATATACCAAAATAAGTGATAGCAAGAAATGATAAAAATGCTCTGGTTTTACGCAAGTTTTTCTATGAAATCCCCGGTCCTTAAGGGTTTAATGTATTTATCTTGTATTTATTGCAATTTGTTTTTTAGCCCTAGCACTTTACACAAGGTCTTCAGTCGTGCTAACCCGTTAAGCTTGTGCGGTCGCATTTACTTTCAAATTAACACGGGTGTGATATTTTAATAGTTAGCGCCCAACTTGTAATCTAGCCCTTAATGTTTTTCCAAAAAATAAATATCCCTTTTACTGCAGTTATTTTTCAATAGCCAAGAAACACATTGCATTGTTCAAGGGAGTTGTGTGCACTTACACTTTCCCTTTTTATAGCATTTTATAGCCCAACTCTACCCACCATGAGCCTTATTTGGAGGAACCCATCTGAGCTTTAGTCTACCATAAAGTTAGTATAAAGTGAATGGTTCTGCAGTTGATATCTGATAAAGCCAGTTAGGGACATATGTGTAGCAGGGTCAGCCTTAAGAAGTCAGCAGGTGCATTCCAAGTTCTTAAAATTAGAAATTGCTCTGTTTTCAGAGCTAAAGTACATGAAAAGGGAGCAAAATAAATAATAAAATCTATTTCAACATTGTAAACATTATATATAAAAATCTCAAGATATTTACTGTCCCTTTAAAAGGACATGCTACCCAAATGTTGAAGCACATGAAAATGATGCAGCATAGCTGTAAAAATCTGACCAGAAAATATCATATCACCCGAACATCATATGTAAAACAATAAGCTATCTTACCTCAAAATTTCCTCATTAACTGCATCCCATTGTAAAGGGACTTTAAGCAGCCAATCGGGATGCTAGTCCCAGGACTTGCAAAGGAGCGTGCATCTGGCATGTGCAGGCACATAAGTGTTATTTACCTCCTCAGTTTAAGGAAGTTTAGTATGAAATCTAACAAGAATTCAGTGAAATCTCATGAGATCAAAGTAAAGCAAAGTGTTACTGCAGCACTAATGAAGCTGATTGGCTGTTGTGTTTTTTTTTCCTTTTTAACATACAGCTGACAGTAGATGGAGCATAACTGTTCCTAGAGCACTTTCTATTGTGAGGTAAAATAAATTTGAGGTAAAATATCATCTTTTTTTACATATAGATGCTCAGGTGATATTTTCTTGTCAGCTTTTTACAGTTATGCTGCATTACTTTCAGGTGATTTAGAATATGAGTATTATGTCCCTTTAACAATGTTATACAGTGTGCAAACACTGCTGATATCTAGTACTCACAAGCATTCTTGTAAAACTGCTGCCAAATAGTGCTTCAGACAAGTTGAACTCTACCTACCTAGGTATGTTCTTCAACAAACAATACCATGAGAACAAAGGAAATCTAATGATAGAAATAAATTGGAAACTTTTTTTAAATCATATTTTCTGTCACAATCATGAAAGAAAAATGTATGGTTTTATGTCCCTTTTAACATAAAAGATTATTATACCTTGCATAAAAATTGTACATTATCAGTGTAATGATGTATTTTGTTTCTTCTGACAGGGCCGGGTCGTTATTTGTTTACCTACTCTTGTTCTTCGCTGATTCACCCCCTACTAACCAAGAAGTTTTGGACATATTTTATCAAGCTGTGCGTCCAACAGGCTTTATTCTGACAGACCTGCAGCTTGAACCTGCGAGTATACGAGCAGGAGGTAAGTAATGTGACGGAAGATTACTGTTTTCAGTTAAACACCTTGTAATTACAACAATTTTATATATTCTTTCAACAGATGAACCTATCAGCAGAGCATAATGTTTAATTATACTCTTTATAAGAGTGATATAAAGTTTTGGAGTTTAATGTGCCTTTAATTTTACACATGGCTGACACTACAAGCTATTAATGACCTTCCCATGGGCCAAACGCACATTTCCCTTATATATAGCCCAATCTACTTGCTTTTGCTTAGAAAAAAAATAACATAAACAAGAAATGTACTAAATTAGTTTTCTTACCAATTTTTTTCTTCAGCTGCAATTGAAGCTACTAATTCTTCCACAACCACCACAAGTGGCACAAGTACGACTATAAGTGGCACCACACCTGGAACAAGTACAATGACTACAAGTGGCACCACACCTGGAACAAGTACAATGACTACAAGTGGCACCACACCTGGAACAAGTACAATGACTACAAGTGGCACCACACCTGGAGCAAGTACAACTACTACAAGTGGCACAACGCCTGGCACAAGTACAATGACTACAAGTGGCACAACGCCTGGAGCAAGTACAATGACTACAAGTGGCACCACACCTGGAGCAAGTACAATGACTACAAGTGGCACCAAACCTGGAACAAGTACAATGACTACAAGTGGCACCACACCTGGAACAAGTACAATGACTACAAGTGGCACAACACCTGGAGCAAGTACAATGACTACGAGTGGAACCACACCTGGAGCAAGTACAACTACAAGTGGCACCACATCTGGAGCAAGTACAATGACTCCAAGTGGCACCACACCTGGAGCAAGTACAACTACAAGTGGCACCACATCTGGAACAAGTACAATGACTACAAGTGGTACCACATCTGGAACAAGTACAATGACTACAAGTGGCACCACACCTGGAGCAAGTACAATGACTACAAGTGGCACCACACCTGGAACAAGTACAACAACTACAAGTGGCACCACACCTGGAGCAAGTACAATGACTACAAGTGGCACCACACCTGGAACAAGTACAATGACTACAAGTGGCACCACACCTGGAGCAAGTACAACGACTACAAGTGGCACCACACCTGGAGCAAGTACAATGACTACAAGTAGCACCACACCTGGAGCAAGTACAACAACTACAAGTAGCACAACACCTGGAGCAAGTACAATGACTACAAGTGGCACCACACCTGGAGCAAGTACAATGACTACAAGTAGCACAACACCTGGAGCAAGTACAATGACTACAAGTGGCACAACACCTGGAGCAAGTACAATAACTACAAGTGGTACCACACCTGGAGCAAGTACAATGACTACAAGTGGCACCACACCTGGAGCAAGTACAATGACTACAAGTGGCACCACACCTGGAGCAAGTACAATGACTACAAGTGGCACCACACCTGGAGCAAGTACAATGACTACAAGTGGCACAACACCTGGAGCAATAATAATGACTACAAGTGGCACCACACCTGCAGCAAGTAAAATGACTACAAGTGGTACCACACCTGGAGCAAGTACAACAACTACAAGTGGCACCACACCTGGAGCAAGTACAATGACTACAAGTGGTACCACACCTGGAGCAAGTACAATGACTACAAGTGGCACAGCACCTGGAGCAAGTACAATGACTACAAGTGGCACCACACCTGGAGCAAGTACAATGACTACAAGTGGTACCACACCTGGAGCAAGTACAATGACTACAAGTGGCACCACACCTGGAACAAGTACAATGACTACAAGTGGTACCATGCCAGGAGCAAGTAAAATGACTACAAGTGGCACAACACCTGGAGCAAGTACAATGACTACAAGTGGCACCACACCTGGAGCAAGTACAATGACTACAAGTGGTACCACACCTGGAGCAAGTACAATGACTACAAGTGGCACCACACCTGGAGCAAGTACAATGACTACAAGTGGTACCACACCTGGAGCAAGTACAATGACTACAAGTGGTACCACACCTGGAGTAAGTACAACGACTACAAGTGGCACCACATCTGGAGCAAGTACAATGACTACAAGTGGCACCACTTCTAGAACAAGTACGACCACAAGTGCCACCACATCTAGAACAAGTACGACCACAAGTGCCACCACATCTAGAACAAGTACCACCACACCTTTAAAGATTACAACACCCATAAATATCAGTACTACAAGAAGAACGACAGCCACAACATCTGAGCAACAAATTGTATCATCAAGTCAGGCAGCTGTCGGTAAGTATTAATTATAAATACCAAGTTGAAAAAAACACTGTACCAGTTGTTTAAAGTGACATTAATGGGCTACACAAACAGGGTTGGGTTTTTACAATGGAGCTGAGAGTTGCAGTAATTTGTTCTGACCTCTACAATGCAAACTTAGGGCTAAATCCCATGCAACTCTCTAAAACTGAGCCACTATGAAATGCTATTTAAAAGGATATAATGCCCATATGCTAAATGACTTGAAAGTGATGCAGAATAACAGTAAAAAAATGACAAGAAAACATCACCTCTATCTATGTAAAAAGGTAGATATTTTATCCTAACATTTCTTCAGCTCAAAATAGTGAGTGCACGGTGAACAGTTATCATTCAGCTTCACCAGTGTGCTGATGTCACACTTTGCTTTACTGTGATTTTATAAGATGTCACTGAAATCTTTCGAGATCTCATAGTAAACTTTCTTAAAGGGACAGGAAACCCTAAAAATGTCATTCATGATTCAGGTAGAACATACAATTTTAAACAACTTCCAAATTTACTTGTATAATCAAATATGCTTCATTCTCTTGTTATCCTTTGCTGAAGGAACATCATTGCACTACTTGCAGCTAGCTGAACACTTCTAGTTAGCCAATCACGAGCCACATATGTGTGCAGGCGCCAATCAGCAGCTAGGTTTCACTAGTGTAGGATATGTGCGTATTCATTTTCAACAGTGGTTACCAAGAGAACAAAGTACATTTGAAAATAGAAGTGATTGTAAAAGTGTTTTAAAATGGCCTGCTCTATCTGAATCATGCTAGTTTAATTTTTACTTTCCTATCCCTTTAAACTGAGGCGGGAAAGAAAGTGAATGTGCCTACACATGTTTGCATCCTTGCAAGTCCCTGGACTAGCATCCTAATTGGTTGCTTTAAGTCCTTTTATAAAGACATGTGACTACTGAGGAAATGTTGAGGTAAAATATCTTTCCTTTTTTACACAGAGATGTTCAGATGATATTTTGCAGTCAGCTTTTTACAGCTGTGCTGCATTACTTTCAAATGCTTCAACATTTGGGTATCATGTCCCTTTAATTTCGGACATAGGTGCAGCTGGGGCTGTTAATGTCACATGTTTTAGCCTAATCCAAGGAGGTAGGGAACAGTAACCAGCCAGGAATCAGGCACATGAGTATAGGGTCACCTGGCCCCTCATATCAACATAAACTTGAAAGAAAGTTACTCCAGCCTTGATATATGGATTAAAGTAGACCTTTATTGTTCCATGGTCCAAAGTAAAGCAACAACGTTTCAGACCTACATCAGGACCTTAGACATGTCATGACCTGATGTAGGTCTGAATCATTGTTGCTGTACTTTGAACCATGGAACAATAAAGATCTACTTTAATCCATATATCAAGCTGGAGTAACTTTCTTTCTAGCCTAATCCAAGACAGCATTTGGCCATGCACTATATTAGAGCAAAAGGGCATGTGTATTCCTAGACTAAGGCAGCTTTTACATAATTAGCAATAATGAGTTTTTGAGAGACATTAACCATTAAATTGTTATTTTACTTGTGAACAGCTATAAGCAATTTATGTAGTAACGATTTTATTGCTTAGTACTTAGTACATATTAGCAGCAGGTTAGTGTTATTACCTCCCATCAATGGGAACAGATAAATGGTAATGTGAACCATGTTTATACTGCACAAATTATCATTTAATGGTTGCAGAACTTTGACCAAAAACTTGGGGCACAATTGTGTGCAAAAATGTTAGCAAAAAAAATGATTTCTGAATGAAAAGACATCTTTTGTTATTATTATTGTTATCAATTATTTGTAGAGCTCCAAAAGATTCTGCAGAGCTAATATTTTACTCTTTAATGTAAACTATAAAAAAAACTCCAAACTACAGCTATTCAACAAAGGTTTCAAAACCATGTTCCTAATCTTTGTCTGTTTCAGTGAGTTGATCACAGTTGACGGCCACATGCACAAAACAGTGTTTATATACAATTTTTGCGTTAAAGGGACATGAAACCTATTTTTCCTTTTATGATTCAGATAGTGCATGCAATTTTAAACAACTTTCTAATTTCTATTATAAAATGTTCTTCTTTTCTTCGTTCTCTTGGTATCTTTTGTTGAAAAGCAGGACTCTAAGATCAGAAGTGTGCACTATATGGCAGCAGTTTTACAAGAATGTTATCAATTTGCAAGAGCACTAGATGGCAGCAGTTTTACAAGAATGTTATCCATTTGCAAGAGCACTATATGGCAGCAGAGTTACAAGAATATTATCCATTTGCAAGAGCACTAGATGGCAGCAGAGTTACAAGAATGTTATCCATTTGCAAGAGCACTATATGGCAGCAGAGTTACAAGAATATTATCCATTTGCAAGAGCACTAGATGGCAGCAGTTTTACAAGAATGTTATCCATTTGCAAGAGCACTATATGGCAGCAGAGTTACAAGAATGTTATCCATTTGCAAGAGCACTAGATGGCAGCAGAGTTACAAGAATGTTATCCATTTGCAAGAGCACTAGATGGCAGCAGAGTTACAAGAATGTTATCCATTTGCAAGAGCACTAGATGGCAGCAGAGTTACAAGAATATTATCTATTTGCAAGAGCACTAGATGGCAGCAGAGTTACAAGAATGTTATCCATTTGCAAGAGCACTAGATGGCAGCAGAGTTACAATAATATTATACATTTGCAAGAGCACTAGATGGCAGCAGAGTTACAAGAATATTATCCATTTGCAAGAGCACTAGATGGCAGCAGAGTTACAAGAATATTATCAATTTGCAAGAGCACTAGATGGCAGCAGAGTTACAAGAATGTTATCCATTTGCAAGAGCACTAGAGGGCAGCAGAGTTACAAGAATATTATCCATTTGCAAGAGCACTAGATGGCAGCAGAGTTACAAGAATGTTATCCATTTGCAAGAGCACTAGATGGCAGCAGAGTTACAAGAATATTATCCATTTGCAAGAGCACTAGAGGGCAGCAGAGTTACAAGAATGTTATCCATTTGCAAGAGCACTAGATGGCAGCAGAGTTACAAGAATATTATCCATTTGCAAGAGCACTAGAGGGCAGCAGAGTTACAAGAATATTATCCATTTGCAAGAGCACTAGAGGGCAGCAGAGTTACAAGAATATTATCCATTTGCAAGAGCACTAGAGGGCAGCAGAGTTACAAGAATATTATCCATTTGCAAGAGCACTAGATGGCAGCAGAGTTACAAGAATATTATCCATTTGCAAGAGCACTAGAGGGCAGCAGAGTTACAAGAATATTATCCATTTGCAAGAGCACTAGATGGCAGCAGAGTTACAAGAATATTATCCATTTGCAAGAGCACTAGATGGCAGCAGAGTTACAAGAATGTTATCCATTTGCAAGAGCACTAGATGGCAGCAGAGTTACAAGAATGTTATCCATTTGCAAGAGCACTAGATGGCAGCAGAGTTACAAGAATGGTATCCATTTGCAAGAGCACTAGATGGCAGCAGAGTTACAAGAATATTATCCATTTGCAAGAGCACTAGATGGCAGCAGAGTTACAAGAATATTATCCATTTGCAAGAGCACTAGATGGCAGCAGAGTTACAAGAATGTTATCCATTTGCAATAGCACTAGATGGCAGCAGAGTTACAAGAATATTATCCATTTGCAAGAGCACTAGATGGCAGCAGAGTTACAAGAATGTTATCCATTTGCAAGAGCACTAGATGGCAGCAGATTTACAAGAATGTTATCCATTTGCAAGAGCACTAGAGGGCAGCAGAGTTACAAGAATATTATCCATTTGCAAGAGCACTAGAGGGCAGCAGAGTTACAAGAATATTATCCATTTGCAAGAGCACTAGAGGGCAGCAGAGTTACAAGAATATTATCCATTTGCAAGAGCACTAGAGGGCAGCAGAGTTACAAGAATATTATCCATTTGCAAGAGCACTAGAGGGCAGCAGAGTTACAAGAATGTTATCCATTTGCAAGAGCACTAGAGGGCAGCAGAGTTACAAGAATGTTATCCATTTGCAAGAGCACTAGATGGCAGCAGAGTTACAAGAATATTATCCATTTGCAAGAGCACTAGATGGCAGCAGAGTTACAAGAATGTTATCCATTTGCAAGAGCACTAGATGGCAGCAGATTTACAAGAATGTTATCCATTTGCAAGAGCACTAGAGGGCAGCAGAGTTACAAGAATGTTATCCATTTGCAAGAGCACTAGATGGCAGCAGATTTACAAGAATGTTATCCATTTGCAAGAGCACTAGATGGCAGCAGAGTTACAAGAATGTTATCCATTTGCAAGAGCACTAGATGGCAGCAGAGTTACAAGAATGTTATCCATTTGCAAGAGCACTAGATGGCAGCAGATTTACAAGAATGTTATCCATTTGCAAGAGCACTAGATGGCAGCAGATTTACAAGAATGTTATCCATTTGCAAGAGCACTAGAGGGCAGCAGAGTTACAAGAATGTTATCCATTTGCAAGAGCACTAGAGGGCAGCAGAGTCACAAGAATATTATTCATTTGCAAGAGCACTAGAGGGCAGCAGATTTACAAGAATGTTATCCATTTGCAAGAGCACTAGAGGGCAGCAGAGTTACAAGAATATTATCCATTTGCAAGAGCACTAGAGGGCAGCAGAGTCACAAGAATGTTATCCATTTGCAAGAGCACTAGATGGCAGCAGATTTACAAGAATATTATCCATTTGCAAGAGCACTAGAGGGCAGCAGATTTACAAGAATGTTATCCATTTGCAAGAGCACTAGATGGCAGCAGATTTACAAGAATGTTATCCATTTGCAAGAGCACTAGAGGGCAGCAGATTTACAAGAATGTTATACATTAGCAAGAGCACTAGAGGGCAGCAGAGTTACAAGAATGTTATCCATTTGCAAGAGCACTAGAGGGCAGCACTACTTCTTGCCATGTAGTTCTACAGACATCTACCTAGGTATCTCTGCAAGCAGCAAAGAATACCATGGGAAGGAAGCAAATTTGATAGAAATAATTTGGAAACCTTTTTTAAAATTGTATGCTCTGTCTGATTAACACAAGAACATATTGGGTTTCATTTACCTTTACCAGAAGTAGCATTTTTTTTTAAATTGACAAACATGAAATGCAATGGCTTACAGTAACTATCTGCCAAGGTCTGTAAAAATGTAAATTAAATGAAAGCTAATTAGGGATTTAGTGGAGAGCCTGGGTTGCGCTTACTGATTGGTGGCTAAATGTAGCCACCAATAAGCAAGTGCTATGCAGAGTGCTGAACCTATAATGGGCCGGCTCCTAAGCGTTAAATTCCTGCTTTTCAAATAAAGATAGCAAGAGAATGAAGACAATTTGATAATAGGAGTAAATTAGAAAGTTTCTTAAAATTGCTGCTTTATCTGAATCATTAAAGAAAACATGTGGGTTTAGTATCCATTTACCCCTTACTGAAACCCTGTCCCAGCACAACCTGCCCATGATCCTGTCTAAACCTATAATGGTATGGAACAAAAATAGCACAAATAAAAAGGTTACGTTTGTATTACTTTCTTATACATATTACCTACTTGAGGAATACAATGTGTTATTCTGTGTCACATATGGATTATATGACAATAACTAAGGTCATCACCAAAGAAAGAAATGGATTGTTATCTCTATTTTTCTGTAGGAGCGGGTAACAACAATGAATCGTTTCCTGGGTACGCCATCGTCCTGATCGTCATATTTGCTGTGTGTCTGTGCGCATTCCCAATATTGTTTGCCATAGTAAGTCATTGATTAAAGCTTTTGTTATACACCAAATAAAGGAATAATATAAATTGTAAGGGTATGCGGTTTTGAGATGCGAAAATAGTTTATATTTAAAGGGTCAGTCTAAACTTAAGATTTAAAATTCCTGATTCAGACAGAGCCTGTAGTTTTTGTTTTTTAATACAATTTAACTGTATTATTAACTTGTGCACAATCTTTTATTGCACTACATTTCTGAAGCAACAGCTCCTACTCAGCATGTGCAAGATACATATATAAGTCTGTGATTCGCTGAAGACTGTCACATGATACAGGGGGCAGGGAAATTGAAGGAAATGTAATTTGTCAGAAAAAAACAGTTTGCTGCGTATTTAAATGCTTTTGCCTTACATTTTTACTATGCATGTGTTGATTATGCAACTACTGTATGTAATAGTCCTTTCAATTGAAACTATACAGCAGTGTCAGTTGCATATTTCCTTCCAGTGCTAATGTTTATTGGCTGTTAGGTAGTTCCTGTAATTTTCAGCATCTGATAGGTATAAATGCTTACTACATGGGCACAGGCAGTAACTACACAACTGACACTGCAGTATTAGCTATCATTTAAATTTAAACATCTTTTACTTTATTTTTTTTCAGCCCAAAAAATATCAACGTTTAAAGGGACAGTAAAGTCAAAATTAAACTTTCACAATTCAGATAGAGCGTGGAAATTGAAACAACTTTCCTATTTTCTTCTCTTATCTAATTAGCTTCATTCTCTTGTTATTCTCTGTTGAGGCTCAGGAGCAGCAATGTAGTACTAGAAGCTAGCTGCTGATTGGTGGCTGTACATATATGCCTCCTGTCATTGGCTCACCTGATGTTCAGCTAGCTCCCAGTAGTGCATTATAACTCCTTCAACAAAGGCTACCAAGAGACTGAAGCAAAATTGCTAATAGAAGTAAATTGGAAAGTTATTTAAAACTATATGTTTTAAATACTGAAAGAAAAGTTTTGTGTCCCTTTAAATTCTGCTCTTTTATATGTAAACTACTGAAAATGACATATATACTACAGGAGGTAGAAGAGTCCTCACAACAGGGTATATATAATATAGTTCTACATCATTACATCCTATATGACTAGTTGTCACTAAAATACATTATCCTGAAACTTCCAGGACAAAGAGGTCATGGGACATTTGACTGCATCCAGTGACGTGCAGTGACGTCAGAGGCTGATGAGGCAGTGGCTAGGATACGCCTTCATTCTTTAGATATCCTTTGTTGAAGAAATAGCAATGCACATGGGTGAGTCAATCACATGAGGTATCTATGTGCAGCCACCAATCAGCAGCTACTGAGCATATTTAGATATGATTTTCAACAAAGGACATCAAAAGAATGAAGAAAATTAGATATTAGATGTAAATTGGAAAGTTATTTAAATTTGCATATGGGTTTCATATGGGTTTCATATGGGTTTCATGTCCCTTTAAATGGTGTCTTGGAAAACTGGTCAACTTAGTAAACATCTGATTTTAGTTTAAAGGATTGTAACAGAAACTCTTGCCAGATAACACAATGCTTGCTCTGATTATGAGATCTAGAAATCCATGCCCATTAAAATATGTTTAAAACATACTTTTTACTTTAATGCTGCAAATTATGCTTATAGATTCCTTCATTACATAAGGGATGAGAGTCAGAGGGGGAGAAAGAGAGTCAGAGGGGGAGAAAGAGAGACAGAGAGAGAAAGAGACCATGGGGGAGAACAACACATAAGGAGAGAGATGGATAGATAGAGACACACACACACAAGGGGGGGGGGGGGCCACTGCATTTTAAAGTAATAAAACAGCAGAGCTACAGAGAGTTCAGAAAATTAGTCTATAATTTAGTGTGAAGTACAGAGGCAAGCTGCTAAGTTAGTGGGTGTAAAGTTTGAGTAAACAAAATACAAAAACGACCCTGCTGTAAAAGAGTAAAAAAAACACTAAACCACATTCATTAAATGATCATTTTCACTAACAGAATCCTTTTCAGTAAAATCTTACTTTAATAAGATGTGGGTGAAACACTGCTCTCTGTGCCTCTCTCCTGCTCTGTAAGGATTCAGGAAGTGACAGTGGCACATTCCACTGCACTTAGAGGGGAAGAACAGAACTCTCTTTTTCACTTTAGCAAAGCTAGCAGGTTCACAGGACAGCAACAAAATATATGAAAGTTGTTTTTTTCCGTTTTTGTTTTGTTTTATATGATTTAACATCCAGCCCCAACCCTATGTTCCACTTACTAATGCCTCTCGCTGGATTGGTTCAGCCCAAATAGGACTGCCTCAAATAAGCAGTTAATGAGCCATGCAATGATCTTAACCACTTGCATCCAGTAGATGGCGCAGCATGTTGTGTAATGGTGGGCAGACCTTCTTGTGCCTCTCCATTGCACAACATATAGCTGTGAGAGAAAAAAATGCTGGGGGAAAAAAATTACAATTTTTTTTTTAAAGCCAATAAAAAAATATATATTTTTGCCCATATGAGAGGTGAAGCACTGCCTCACCTGCCTCTAGTGACTGCACATCACTGACTGCATCCCACCACTGTGTTGAGGGTGGGGCTATGATGGGGGAGCTGGGACCCCCAGGGGTCATGGGCAGAGGCATAACAGATAATTTGCCCTGAACTGGGAAGCAGCGGGTGGAAAAGCAACCTGTGGCTCGTCCGCAAAATATGGGGCAGTTGTGAGGCCTGGGCTAAGAATCCGACCCTCCCACAGGCTGCACATTGATTTTTTGATCAGATCTTTTGCAATTTAGTGATTCATTTCTGACGAATGTATAAACATTATTTTAACTTAAAGTACACGGGAATGCCATGTCTGTACGAAAGTATGCACACTGTACATTTGTTAGTATGCACACTATACATTTGTTAGTATGCACACTATACATTTGTTAGTATGCACACTATACATTTGTTAGTATGCACACTATACATTTGTTAGTATGCACACTATACATTTGTTAGTATGCACACTATACATTTGTTAGTATGCACACTATACATTTGTTAGTATGCACACTATACATTTGTTAGTATGCACACTATACATTTGTTAGTATGCATATGCACAAAGGGACCAGAATGCCACATAAAGGCGGTCGATTTATCAGGGGCTGATTGGCCCCTGATGCCCCTGTTTCTGCGTGAGCCTTCAGGATCACCAGAAACAGCCGTTATGAAGCAGCGGTCTTAAGACCGCTGCTCCTTAACTGGTCCCCTGCCTCTGAGGCTGCGGATATCAATCTGCCCAATCCTATATGACCGGGTTGATTGACACCCCCTGCTAGTGGCAGGAACTGATTGTGCAATATTAAATGCCGACAGCGTATGCTGTTGGCATTCAGTGATGTCTGCAGCTACAGTGTATCATGTCCGCCAGACTTTGGTAAATCAACCCCATAGTGTCACTAGCCCTTTTAGATTACCTCTGTGCTTACTACGGTCCAAGCATGACAGAAAATTAGGTTTTCTGGATCCCCTAAACAATAATCGCAGTGTAGGTATAACACAGTATGCTACTTTCTATTGTTATTGTGTAATGTTCTTTTAAGGAATACAGAATTCCAGGATTATACAATTAGACCATGTATAACGTACATTAAAACAGAAATATTTCATTTATTTTATAGGGTCTTAGAATTGGCTTCTTTCGAAGGCTTGTGGATGCCTGGGCAGGAATCTATGTATGAGATGGCGACTGATATATTCGGAAAGAAGGTAAGTAAAATATGTAAATAATAAAAACTCCTATAAAAAAAATCTTTATTTCCATCAGCTTCCTATCTCCTTCATAAGCTGTCTCTTACTGATTGTCTCTCTATTTCTTAAAGGGATATTTTTAAAAAAAAGTTTGGTTTTTTTTAAATTAAAAACTATAATGCCCTCTATTCTGAGGGCATTTGGGGCACTTTTAGAATATTAACCAGAGATCGGATCTCTGGTTAATTTTCTGAGCTCTAATTGCTACCACAAACTTGCGGTAGCAATAACCAGCCACTTGTAATAATTTAGCGCTCCACTTGTAGTCTGGCCCTAAATGTTTTAAATTACTGTCTCAAAGACTCTGATGATCTAAAGCTCTCTGCTCTGGCGAGATTATCTAAGATGTCTCTTCAGTACTGTGAGGTCCTTAAAACTATAAGATAGGGGGCGCCCTAGATAAAATATATATTAAATATAATGGGAGTGAAATGAGAGAATTATCACTCAATAAGCAGTGTAATATATATGATGATATATATAGTGTATATCTAAGGATGATAAACCAAAAAGGAACAATATAATAGATATAAATTGTTGTCACATAAAATATACTATTTATCCAATATTGAAAACATTAAAAACTGTAATATTGAGTATAGTCAAGAGTCTTTGGATGGTAGAATGAAGAGATACGAGGCAGCAATCTGTAAAGGACCCGGCCTGGATCCTAAAGGATAATCTATAAACGAGAGAAGAGACAGATGCGCCACATGGCCCAATATTGTTTGATCCAAACAGAATATACGATCAGGTTGTGTTATATTAGACTCACAATCTTAGGAGCACTCCGGTTAGTGCAATGGGAGCAGTCTGGGATCTATGACAGTCACCCAGCAGACCGACCTCTTGGAGTAAAGATGGATAGTCTGTGATGAAAATACAAGAAGACACAAAGGTGCCTATATGGCCTAGTACAGTCTTATACCAAGGAGCAGTAGTGTGTATAATAAGAAATATACTCACAATAAGTGATGCATCTCCATTGATGCTATTCAGACAGGAAGGGATCAATACAGTCACCCAACAGACTATGGCAAGGCTTCCACAGGAGGCAATCAGCAGAGGTCCAGTGGACCAAAAAAAGATCTTGATTAAAATATATATATCGATATCTAAGTTGTCTGAGTAATGGCGCCATTACTCAGACAACTTAGATATCGATATATATATTTTAATCAAGATCTTTTTTTGGTCCACTGGACCTCTGCTGATTGCCTCCTGTGGAAGCCTTGCCATAGTCTGTTGGGTGACTGTATTGATCCCTTCCTGTCTGAATAGCATCAATGGAGATGCATCACTTATTGTGAGTATATTTCTTATTATACACACTACTGCTCCTTGGTATAAGACTGTACTAGGCCATATAGGCACCTTTGTGTCTTCTTGTATTTTCATCACAGACTATCCATCTTTACTCCAAGAGGTCGGTCTGCTGGGTGACTGTCATAGATCCCAGACTGCTCCCATTGCACTAACCGGAGTGCTCCTAAGATTGTGAGTCTAATATAACACAACCTGATTGTATATTCTGTTTGGATCAAACAATATTGGGCCATGTGGCGCATCTGTCTCTTCTCTCGTCCTTAAAACTATTTTAGAAAGACAAGATTTAGCTTGAGATCTGTTTATCTCACTATACAGGGATGTAAAGATAAATACATAATATAATATAATATCATGCTCAAAAACAACCCAAAAGATTTTGTGTGATTCCTCATGCCAGCGACCTTCTAATTATCATATCAGGCCCAAAGTGTTTAATGTCCCTTTAATAGCATTTCAGTATCATAAGCTTTGTTGCTTCACCATTATTCTCTCTTGAACAGGCACTCGTGGCGATCTCGTGCTGAACGCGAGCTAAGAAAAAGAAATCAGAAGAGAATCTGAATGTGAAAATACCCAGTATTCTTGAATGCGATTAAGCTGTACATATTATTGATAAACAGTAAATGAGCTCTATTTTTTTAAGGAAAATGACTATTTTGGGAGATGAAGTTTCTTGGTTTATTTATCTGCCAATACTGAGCAAAAACACTATTAATTTGAGATGTGGATTTGCCAAAATTCAACACGCTCAAATATAGAAATATTTACATTGTATCAGTCTAGTATTATTATTATTATCGGTTATTTGTAGAGCGCCAACAGATTCCGCACTGTATGGAAACAGTACAGAGTAGTTCTGTTATTTGTTACCTTGTGTGTATCCCCAAATCTGTCCCATTTTATTGTATCACTCCACTTGTGACTTGCTACCTCGTAATCATTATTGTCAGATTGCTGGGCTACTACAGCACATATGGCTCATTTTATAGTATTTATGGAATAAAGCTTTTTTTATTATCCAATTTATCATAAATTAAGTTTCAATAGCACACGTAGTATTAACTTTTCTTGTTATCAGTGTAGTAGGATTTAAACTCTGTTAAAGTGTTCTTGCAGAGATTAAACTTTGTTAATGATGTATGAAAATGTAAGAATGTGTCTAGACAGAGAGGGACACAATACTCTGTTGCACCAAATAAAACGATGCAGTCGCTATCTTCTGATTTGATACATTATGTACACAAGTGTGAACTGATGAACTTAACAAGACAGTGGCAATGCATTGTGAGAATTCATTGCAGTAACTTATTAGTGATCAAGCATTCAGCAGTGTGAATGTAGTATGTTGCAGTTGCGTCTGGTGATTTTCAATGTTGGTGGGTCAAAAAACAAACCCTCTGTGCAAGTATTTATATATATGTATGTGTGTGCACGTATAGAAAAATATACATATATATGTGTGTAGATAGATAGACAGACAGACTGATAGATAGATAGATAGATAGATAGATAGATAGATAGATAGATAGATAGATAGATAGATAGATAGATAGATGACAGATATATAGATAGAGAGAGAGAGAGAGAGATAGGTAGGTAGATAGATGATAGATAGCGAGATAGATAGCAAGATAGATAGATAGATAGATAGATAGATAGATAGATAGATAGATGGTAGATAGATAGATAGATAGATAGATAGATAGGTAGATAGGTAGCTAGATAGATAGATAGATATATAGATAGATAGAAGATAGATAGGTAGCTAGATAGATAGATAGATAGATAGATAGATAGAAGATAGATAGATAGGTCGATAGGTAGCTAGATAGATAGATAGATAGATAGATAGATATATAGATAGATAGAAGATAGATAGGTAGCTAGATAGATAGATAGATAGATAGATAGATATCCCATATCTAAGCAAGCAGCTCTTATAGACTAAGCTAAACTATAAAGGTCACACAGTAGAGCAAGTAGCATATTATAACATATGGTTTATATAAGATTCAAATCTAGCAGCTTGTGAAGTACCAAATTCCTTAAAGGGATACTGAACCCAATTTTTTTTTTTTTTTTTCATGATTCAGATAGAGCATGATATTTTAAGCAACTTTCTAATTTACTTCTACTTTCAATTTTTCTTCATTCTCTTGCTATCTTTATTTGAAAAAGAAGGCATCTAAGCTTTTTTTTTTGTTTAGAACTCTGGACAGCACTTTTTTTTATTGGTGGTTGAATTTATCCACCAATCAGCAGGAACAACCCAGGTTTTTCACCAAAAATGGGCCGGCATCTAAACTTACATTCTTGCATTTCAAATAAAGATACCAAGAGAATAAAGAACATTTGATAATAGGAGTAAATTAGAAAGTTGCTTAAAATTTCATGCTCTATCTGAATCATGAAAGAAAAAAATTGGGTTCAGTGTCCCTTTAAGAAGAGGTGCAAGTTTACTAGCCTTTGGTTACCTATGCCATAAGTTATTATTCATATAAGCTAAACATAGTGAAACAGCAGTCTAGTCTTCCATTTGTAAGTATGCCATATACATCCCTAACGGATATCTCTTCATACTAGTGAATGCCTGCCCTGCACTGTCAGACAGCACTGTGTCTTATTGTAGATGGACATATTATTAATGCATGTACTCTAGTTCTATAACTGATCTCTGGAGGTGCATAACTTTGTATCTGAAGAGATATATAGGCAGTGTGAAAGATTCCATGTTTGAAAGACTACAATTCCCAGCAAACCCCAGAAAAGTGGTATTTCCTAAAGTCTGATAAAATGTTGAATTGAGATTATTACACTGAATAATATAACAAGAGTTAAAATTGGCAAAATAAAACATTGTCTTGGCTGGGCAGAATAAATGCCACCAAAATGTCCATTCTCCCCAAAATTCTATATATTTTTAAACAGTCCCGATTTCAATACCGGATACTTTCCGCAATAAACTACAAGGTATTTTAAACACTTGCATTTGTCCCTGGATAGCAAAAATAATTATCTATAGGCCTAAGAACAGAGGAGGTCTTAGGCGTGCCAAATCTGAGATACTATCAGCTAGCAGTAGCACTATTCCTCATTATAGATTGGTGTAAAAATGTTTTCACACAAAGAATGGGTACATATACAACATATCCTGGCAGATAAGGGACAACTTGGGGCTGCTGCTGGTTGTCCCCTGTGCAAAGGAGGCTAGAACCTCTAACAGCCAAACTGAATGCCGAGACTTATAGTCTTTGGGATAAATATCTACTCAAATCCCTGACTATATTGACAATACCTTCACCATTAACTTCACTATATGGTAATCCAGGCCTCCCAATAGATCTTATGAGTTTAACTTCAAAACCCATTACTTTGCAGAAAGCTATTCCAAGTTATTTCATAGCAGAGAATGGTAAACAAGAAAAAAATAGACCTGATGGATATCTATGCTGATACCTTCAATCACTGATATAAATATTTACAACTAAACCATTTTATCACTACCCATATAGACATCTTTGTAGATCGCTTACACCTTTTGAAACTCTGTGTAACACTAGTTCTTATACAAGAGGCATATATTCACTTACATATAAAACCCTTATAGCTTATCATTCCAGAAACCTTAATCATACACAGAGAAATGGGAAGAACTCCAGCCCCAAATACCTATAAAGTATTAGGCTAAGGTCTTTAATAATATGAGCACATCTTCCTTCTCAGTAAATTGTATGGAGATGAACATGAAACTATTATGTAGGTGGTACCTTACACCCTACTAGATTATCTACAGCAGAGCTTTCCAAACTTTTCATGTTAGGGACACACTTTTTAGACCTACATCATTTCGCGACACAGTAATTCAGTTGTACTAGCAAAAAGGAGGTTAAACTAACTTGTTTTAAGAGATACGGACACATACATAAATTATATAATAATGAAATGTATTTACAAGTAACAGTATGTATGTGCAAGAATTAAAAAAAGTTGAATAACACCAATAGCTACTTACTATTTTAATGGGCTGTATAAGGTTGATGGGATGAACACAGTTTCTGAATATTTGGTGTAATATTAGATAAAGATACTCACATTTCATCATCAAGCATTTTTAAGCGTCCACTTCCTATCCATATATCAAGAGCAGGAGCAGCAATTCACTACTGGGAGCTAGTTGCAAAAAAACCCCACTGACTTCAGCTCAACATTTAAGCTGCCGCCCTCAGAGCTCGGTGAGTCCGATTGACTACTGCCCGCACTGCAAACACACTGCTGTCCCACTCACTGACTACACGTGCAGTCACGAGCCAATTAAGGAGACTACACGTGCAGTCAGGAGCCAATGTGCCGCCAATGGGAATAGTTTCAGTTCCCACTGAGCTGTGCCAATAGGTTAAGATGATCTGTGTCCCCCTAGTTATCAATAACGTGTCAACCATGTGATATGCGTAGCAGGCAGGCGGAAAGTCAGAAACCAAAAAAATAAATTAAAAAAAATTTGTGCTGAAGCAGGGACACACCTACACACTGCTGCCGACACAGTAGTGTGTCCCGACACACAGTTTGGAAAGCACTGATCTACAGTATAAAGAGACGCATCTAATAATTGCTGGAGAGTTTGTGGTGGCAAGGACAGATTTTTACATATCTGGTGGCTATGCCCTAAAATCACTTTATACTGGCAGGGGATAAAGAAAGATATAGAAAAGGTATTGGTGATTAAGCAAAATTTAGATCCTTTATTATTCCTTTTCAACAATTTCCCAAGTATTCGGTGTAAGTTCAGATCCCAACTGCTATTCATTATGATAAACTATGCTAAACAGCTAATTCTAAGAAAGTGGAAAACATCAGAGGCTCCCTCTTTATCAGAATGGAGAACTTTTGTTACATCCAACTTACTCTTAGAAAAACATTGCTATGTACTAACCAAGCACTTTAAGGACTTCCTCTCCATGAACTTCCACCCACTAGCTAGTACTAAGGGAGTACATCTCCATGGCCAAACAGGTGAAGGCTAAAGGACCTTCCCAGCGACACCCGTGGTTGGCTTGTGACCATAACTCCAGATTTACATTGCACTGCCAGTACTCTCCTAAATCCCTCTCTTCCAGGAACTATCAATTGAGAGAAAATTTGGGATTAATATCCCTGTAATTTGTTTTCATGAAATCTTGAACACTTCTATCCTTACCATCCTTGACGAGGCAAAGAACTACTGGGAGAGAGATGGAAGTAGGAGGGATACTTAAAGCTTTGTTGTGGTGTGTCTTTGCCTCCTCCTGGTGGCCAGGAGAGGAATTCCCACTAGTAAAGATGTTTGTGGACTATCACCACCTTAGAAAGAAACCATCTATATGTAAATGAAAATCATAAAGATTAAGATAAAAAATTCTATTGTGGCAAACGTTATTTTTATTTTTGGGGATTATTTTAAATGGTGGGGCAGGGTCCATGCAGCCCATATAGATGAGCCTCCATTGGTATGTTGTTCTTGTAACAAAACAATCATTATCTCTTACAACAGTATATAAACACAAATACAAATAAAATATACTGAAAACCAAAATCGTGTAAAATATAACACTGCACTATCATAGCAAATTTCAAATAAGGATATAGTACTTGGTATATACACATTGCTCCAGATCTTCCAATGTCCAAATTCAGGTGATAACAAATATATGTGACATATATTTAGGACCGTATTCACACACTAGAGAGTTAATGACAGCTCTCAGCAATTTGCGCCTATGTGAATCCACTCCACCACTGGCAAGGAAAATACAGGATCCAAGAAATTTACATTTATTAAAACATAAATATATATATATATATATATATAGAGAGAGAGAGAGAGAGAGAAAGCGATAGATAGATAGATAGATAGATAGATGATAGATAGATAGATAGATAGATAGATAGATAGATAGATAGATAAAAAGGACAACCTTAAGCACACAGGCAATATTCAAGGACCAGTAGCAGTACAGATGTGAAAAGAACTGAAAAACACTGTGTGGTATTCTGTGTTCTCAGCTGATTATGGATCAGTTGAATTCCGTCACTTGCTCTTGTGTCAAATTATAAACATGGTCAAATGTCCTTCTGAAATGTGGTAATGATATTAAAGGAACCTTACATTTAAAACATACTTCACCACAAAGGGAACATAAATACGATGCACCATATGATATAATGCAAACATATAAAAATGTGCTCGTGCCCTAGGGTTACCATTTACAGACCACTTGTTTTCAAGAGGGAACACACTTATCTCACTTCTTTCAGGTCCATTTGTAATTCACTGAGGTATAAGAGGCTTAATATATTTAGCTAACACTCAGGTACTTAAAAAAAATCTGGACATTCTTGTGTCCAATATCTTTGTGAATATTTTACTGGATAGCCTCATATAAAACTGGACGGTACAGTTGAATACTGGGCACCTGGCAACATGCCTTTTGCTTATAGTTCACCCCAAAACACTGTATGCATTTCACCTATATGAACAGTGTCACTCAATCACTGAAACAGGTTTTCAAACGGCTCTTGTTAAAATTGATGCCATCTTTTGGGTGACATTTCATTCTAGGTAAGAGGGGTATATAATAAAAAAAACAGCTCTGAAGTAGATTTTGGCTTAAAAACTATTTTATGTGAACACACCACACAATTAATTACGAGTGGAGTGCAAAATTGCACTTTCGAAATTACAATATTTGCACTCCACTTGTAATACCAGCACATGCAATTGTGCGCTGATATTAGTGGTGAGGCACAATGCGAATGAGACCTCACATTCGCATTGCAGGGAAGCTTTAAGCTCACGAGAGCACGCTTCCATAGACTCCAATCAGATCCTCGTTCTCATACTGTGAGACATGGCAGAGAACTTTAGTGCAACAAAGGGGGTAGGTCATGCAGCGATAAGCAGCAAAGATGAAATATATGAATCTATACATATATATATACAGTATGTGTTTATATGTGTATGTACACATATTAACACATACATACTGTATATATGTATATAAGCATATACATATATATTTATAGTAATAACACAGTCCCCATAGACCGCTATGCAAAGGCACATTTTAGTTTTTTGTCTAACAACCCACACCCGATCACTTTAAGGCCTTAAAACTGTTTTGTGCAGTTATACTGAAAAAATAAAGATGGTCATAGTTTTTAATCATAACATTGGACAAAACTCTTTATTTTGGGGGAAATTGAGGGACATTTTTAAAAATAACCAAAGGTCTGACCAGCCATTTGCCCGTTTACAGGTGCGTGCTAAATTAGCGCTCCACTTGTTATCTAACCCTAACTAACAGCCAGATTACGAGTTTTGCGTTATGGCTGGCTCGCTACTAACTTACAAGTTATTTCCACCGCTCACCTTTAATAGCGCTGCTATTACAGGTTTTCCAAAAACCGGCGTTTGTGGGCAATATGGCAGCTTTGAGCTTCATACCGCACACAAATACCAGCGCTGCTATGAGCTGCTTTGACGTGCTCGTGCATGATTTCCCCATAGATGGGGAGAGCCGGCTAAAAAAAAGCCTAAAACCTGCAATAACGGAGCATAAAGCTCCGTAACGCAGCCCCATTGATTCCTAAAGGGAAAGAAAATTTATATTTAAACCTAACACCCTAACATAAACCCCGAGTCTAAACACCCCTAATCTGCCGCCCGACATCGCCAACAGCTACATTACACTTATTAACCCCTAATCTGCCACCCCCGACATTGCCGACACCTACCTACACTTATTAACCCCTAATCTGCCACCCCCAATGTCGCCGCCACCCACCTACACTTATTAACCCCTAATCTGCCACCCCCAATGTCGCCGCCACCTACCTACACTTATTAACCCCTAATCTGCCGCCCCCAACGTCGCCGCCGCAACTATACTAAAGTTATTAACCCTTAAACCTCTGGCCTCCCACATCACTAACACTAAATAAATATATTAACCCCTAAACCTAACCCTAACCCTAACACCCCTAACTTTAATATAATTAAAATAAATCTAAATAAAAATTACTATTATTACGTAACTAATTCCAATTTAAAACTAAATAGTTACCTGTAAAATAAACCCTAAGCTAGCTACAATATAACTAATAGTTACATTGTAACTATCTTAGGTTTTATTTTTATTTTACAGGTAATTTTGTATTTATTTTAACTAGGTAGAGTAGTTATTTACAAGTTACCTGTAAAATAAAACCTAACCTGAATTACACTAACACGTAACATTACACTAAAATTAAATAAATTAAATAAAAAAAAAACATTTATAGGCCCCTAGAACCGCTACTCATATCCTGCAACAGCCAATATTGGCGGGGGGGTGGAGGCCCCTGGTATACTGAGATACCATGAATCTGCAAGGTTATCCCAAGTGATCCAATGGGGCTCAACTCTAGAAAGTAAATGGGCTGCTATTGAGCAGGCATCGATTCCAGAGGGATACGTATTGAGAGATCTAATATGGATCCCCAAGCATGCCAGGCCACCCGCTCTTTCTCTTAACCTTATTATAAAGTCGAACCTGAAATTTTGGGACAAGATCCATAATCTGCCTGGTGTCGCCCCGCACCCTTCGCCAATCCATTCCCTTAGAGGGTTATTGTTGTCACTATCTGATACTCACCCGAATATCTGGTCCAATATGGGTCTGGTCAAGATTGCAGACCTCTATGTTGGTGATAAACTGTTCACTCTCCAAGTCTTCCTTCGGAAGTTTAACCCACCCTCAATCCTACATTTTGAATTTTGGAGACTACGTAGCTTCCTCAGATCATGGGGTTTTGATGGTGACTCATTGAGACCCAGAACTAGATGGGAGACGAGATGGGATTCAGAACTTCCCCCTAAGAGACTGCTGTCTCTATCATATTTAGACATCTTAAACCCCCCCGGTTTTTTATAAATCTCCCCCAATAAGGCAATGGGAATCTTCTATGGCTCTCACTCATGAACCTCAATTATGGAGAACTGCAACCCAGTTAACTAGGAAAGCTATACATTGTACAACTCTGTACGAGTTGTTCCTCAAAGTCCTCCTGCAATGGCACATGACACCTATCCGCCTGTTCAAAATCTCATCTGTCAACTCTCCTAAGTGTTGGAGAGGCTGCGAGGCATTGGGGACCCCACAACACATTTGGTGGTCTGCCCGCAAGTCCAACCCCTTTGGCAGCAAGCCGCCCAGTACTGTTCCACGAAAGGTGTTCAGGTACTGCTATCACCGAGCATTGGTTTATTCCACATACTACCCACGCATCTGACCTTGCCGCAGAAACTGTTTTGTATTTACCTATTACTAGCCATAAAATTGGATATAGCCCAAATGTGGGATCAGGTGGTAGACATCTTACGGTATGTAAAGACAATGGAATCATATGTCTCTCACATACACGGATCAGAAGACCTTCAGATCATGATCTGGACATATGGTCCCGGAATAATCCCTGACTGCGAACCTCACCCCCTTTCTGCACGGATACTCAGGTATCCCCCGTATCTCCCCCCCCCCTTTTCCCTCCCCCTACTCCTACCCCCTCCCTTAATATGAAACCCTCTATCCCATCCCTTCCCCTTTTCTTTTTTTTTTCTCCCCATTTTACTTTTATCTTAAAGCTCAGCACAAGCTTGAAAAGATCAGTTTAGCATTCTATACTTATACACACAATGGATACATTATGGTGTTGGTAATGACAGCTCTCTCATGGTCTCACGTAAAATGTGTATAATGCTATCTCATTCAGACTAATGGACAGTAAATTGTCTTTTTATATAAGATAGATCTGTAATGATTCCTCCCAGATGGTTCTGAAGGGACTAAATCATTCATGGACATTGGATTACACTGTTTTGCACATCCCTCTTGAATGTACCTATTGTGCAAAATGTGATACATAGAAATTGTGGCATTATTCACCGATGTTATTTGTAAAATTTGCTCTTGTTGTTATTATTGAAATTTCTCTGAATAAAAACTATTTAAAAAAAAAAAAAAACATTTATCTAGATTACAAAAAATAAATAAACACTAAATTACACAAAATAAAAACGAAATTATCAAATATTTAAACTAATTACACCTAATCTAATAGCCCTATCAAAATAAAAAAGCCCCCCCAAAGCTTTAATTGAGCCAATATATCAGCCAATATATCAGCCAATAGGATTGAGCTTGCAGTCTATTGGCTGTTCCAATCAACTTCTTGCCGCTTGGATGAAGACTTCTCCCGGCTTCATTGAGGACTTCTTGCCGCTTGGTTGAAGACTTCTCCCGGCTGGATGAGGATGAATGTCTGGTCTTCAAAAACTGTAAGTGGATCTTTGGGGTTAGTGTTAGGTTTTTTTAAGAGTTTATTGGGTGGGTTTTATTTTTAGATTAGGGTCTTTGGGCACCGTAAAAGAGCTAAATGCCCTTTTAAGGGCAATGCCCATCCAAATGCCCTATTCAGGGCAATGGAGAGCTTAGGTTTTTTAGGTAGGTTTTTATTTGGGGGGTTGGTTGTGTGGGTGGTGGGTTTTACTGTTGGGGGGTTGTTTGTATTTTTTTTTTTACAGGTAAAAGAGATGATTTCTTTGGGGCAATGCCCCACAAAAGGCCCTTTTAAGGGCCATTGGCAGTTTAGTGTAGGCTAGGGTTTTTTTTATTTTGGGGGGGCTTTTTTATTTTGATAGGTCTATTAGATTAGGGGTAATTAGTTTAAATATTTGATCATTTCTTTTTTATTTTGTGTAATTTAGATAATTGTTTTTTTTTATTTAATTTAATTAATTTTAGTGTAATGTTAGGTTTTAGTGTAAGACAAGTTAGGTTTTATTTTACAGGTAACTTTGTATTTATTTTAGCTAAGTAGTTAGTAAATAGTTAATAACTATTTACTAACTAATCAACCTAGTTAAAATAAATACAAACTTACCTGTGAAATACAAATAAAACATAAGCTAGATACAATATAACTATTAGTTATATTGTAGCTAGCTTAGGTTTTATTTTACAGGTAAGTATTTATTTAGTTTTAAATAGGAATAATTTAGGTAGTAATTGTAATTTTTAATTGGAATTATTTTAATTATGTTAAAGTTAGTGGGTGTTAGGGTTAGGGTTAGACTTAGGGTTAGGAATTAGGGGTTAATAACTTTAGTATAGTGGCGGCGACATTGGGGGCAGCAGATTAGGGGTTAATAAGTGTAGTTAGCTGGCGGCGATTTGGAGGGCAGCAGATTAGGGGTTAATAATATTTAACTAGTGTTTGCGATGCGGGAGTGCGGTGGTTTGGGGATTAATATGGTTATTATAGTGGCGGCAATGTCCGGAGCGGCAGATTAGAGGTTAATAAAATTATTTTAGTGTTTGCGATGCGGAAGGGCCTCGGTTTAGGGGATAATAGGTAGTTTATGGGTGTTAGTGTACTTTGTAACACTTCAGTTATGAGTTTTATGCTACAGCTTTGTAACGTAAAACTCATAACTACTGTCTTTCAGATGATGGTACGGATCTTGTAGTTATGGGCTGTACCGCTCACTTTTTGGCCGGACAGGCAAACTCGTAATACCGGCGCTGTGGAAGTCCCATTGAAAAAGGACTTTTTGAAAGGTGCAGTAGTTATGTTGCGTGATGCCCAAAAAAATGTGTGGTACAGCTGTACCTGAAAGACTCGTAATAGCAGCGGTAGTGAAAAAGCAGCGTTATACTCATAACGCAAAACTCGTAATCTAGCCGTAAGAAACTTAAAGGGACATGTTACCTGTATGCTAAATTACTTTAAAGTGAGGCAGAATAACTGTAAAATGCTGACAAGAAAATATCACTTGAACATCATTATGTAAAAAAGGGACATTTCGGGGCAATGGTACCCTTAGTTAGGCTGATATAAATAATGCAATTTCTACAAATAACCACTGACAAATCTTCTTACATTTAAAATCTTTGCTGAAGGAACAGCATTGCACTACTGGCAGGTAGCTGAACATATCTAGTTAGCCAATCACAGGAGACAAATGTGTGCAGGCACCAATCAGCAGCTAGTTTAGGATATGTGCATGTTTTTTTTTTTCAACAAGGGATACCAAGAGAATGAAGCACATTTGAAAATAGACGTGAAATTAAAAGTGTCTTAAAATTACATACATCTATCTTAATCATGCAAGTTTAATTTTGACTTTCTTATCCCTTAAATTGACTGTATGCCCTGCATTTATAAAAATGAGCAGGTACAAGTAAGATCCGTCCTTATTTCTAATAGAAGATTTATGTGTTGTTTCTCCTAAATAACAAAACCCACATGGGAATTTTAGCATATAAATTGTGTAATTTGTCTGGCAAGTATAATAACCTTTTATTTTCAGATGTCTCCTTCTACATGATTGTTCCAGATAGTCACCTTTTACCAAGGAGTTACATTGTGAACACCCCAAACATGAATATGATCCTTTGTTGTTATATTATTAACTTCATTTTTTTCCATATTCCAAACATCTACACATACCAACAAGCCACGTGTGTTTCTAAGCCTTATTAACTGGTACATTTTTACAAATCTGTATTTCAGGGTTCAAATCAAAAAATATGCCCATGCTTTCTTAAAACCCCCAGAATTCTATCACTGTTTTCACTGAATTTGTTGTTTTTCTTTTCTGTCTACAAAAATAAAATAAATTTGTCTTGAGTTTTCCTACAGCTTTATAAACTCTTGTATCGAAAAAGTTAACTACAAATTCTGAATTGAATTAGTCAAAGTAAACCTTAAGGTGTAGATTTATCAAGCAGCTCATGGTGCTTGCTCCGACCAAGGTTTTAGGTCCACCTGAAACATAAATTTGTCCTTAACTTGTCCGCCACCTTTTACGATCGGGATGATTGACACCCCCTGCTAGTGGCCATTTGGCCACGAATGTGCAGGGGATGGCATTGCACAAGCATTTCTTGTGAAATGCTTGTGCAATATTAAATGCTGACAGCATATGCTGTCGGCATTTAGCGATGCTGGGCGGACATGATTTGCTACAGCGAATCATGTCCTCCCGGTCTTTAATAAATTGACCCCTAAATCTGTAATTACTGTATTGAGCATCTCAACATAGGTTAATAAAGACTCCAATGTGCCTCTCCACACATGAAAAATGTCATCAATGTAACATAATGCACTAGATTAATCTCAAAAATACATTTGAGTATGAAAGGGCTACATTAGAGCCCATAGCCATTCCTTCCTTTGTAAGTAAAAAGTGTATTGAAATATTTATATATAAATTCACCAAATAATATTTAGAGTGCTGCAGCCTTTTCTTCTCTTAATATATATATATATATATATATATATATATATATATATATATATATATATATATATATATATATATATATATATATATCTATCTATATATATATATATATATATATATATATATATATATATAGTATTAGTCTCAACAAATCATTAGAAAATCATTGTGTACAGTAGTGTATAGCTCATGCTGTTTAATATACTCATTTGCCACCTGTATACCTGCCATATGAGGAATTGAAGCATGAATCAGTTGCCTCCAACATAGAGAATCTCTACTCACAATAATTTTTATCTTTTCAATATGATTTCTGTTTTACCACTATAAGATTTAAGATTTTTATTAAGTCCTACACAGCTGCCAGACCAATTTCCTGGCCGGTGGTCTTCTTATCCTAGCATCAGGTGGAAAGGCGTTTGGAAGGATAATACTAGAATACTGGGACTGCAGGCAAAGAAAAAAATAACATGAACAAATCAGATTCCAAAAATCAGAGACAGGCACAATTGTTTGAAGAATAGCCCCAGAACCCCCCAGCCCTGACTCTACCCCCAGCCCCCGCCGGCCCCACCTTCAAACCCCCCCACCTTTCCTACAGCATTTTATTTTGCCGCTACAGGACCCCACACCCTTATCAGTAGCAGAGGGGCCTTGAAGTAATGTGATACACGTGCGCATAAGGCTCTCTCTGTGACCTCCCTGATGAAGGAAGTGGCAACGGTGGGCCAATCTGTCACTTCAGAGGGTCAGTTCCTGTCAGGCTGTAAACAATTGTCAGACAAGTGAATAGTCAGCAATTAAGGTAATGCCCAGGAACAAATACCCAGAGACAAGCTCTATTCAAGGGCTCAAACTGTTTATAGGCTGATGAGATTAGCAATTATCAACACCTAAAAAGAAGGTGGAGCCAAAGAGTAAAAATGACAAACGTAACTTGACAAGAAAACAGCCAGTAAACAAAACTCCCCAGTAGTGATCTTACAGCTCAGAGGGCTGGGAACAAAGGGGTCTAAAGATCAAATACAGGTGCCTGAAAGTGCATCCATACCGCTAGACTACTTTTAAATCGCCTGAACAATTGGTAGAGGCATAACAGTACCCCCTCCTCAAGAAACCCCTCCTGCGAACCCTCAATGACAGCCAGGATGAGAACGATGAAATGCTTTAAAGGGACAGGAAATCCCAAAATTTTCTTTCATGATTCAGATAGAACATACAATTTGAAACAACTTTATAATTTACTTCTTTTTTTTTTTTTTTTTTTCCCAAGTTGTTTTTTATTGGTATATTTCAAGAATACAAAATCCGTTCAGAGATACAGATCACAAATGACAATAACAAAATAAAACAGTCAAAATATCAAGTTAGAGTAACATTTTCTGAAAACATGAAAATTAGAAGTTAAGATAACCAAAGCATAGACAAGTAGAAAACAACTGTCTATCATGCCATATCATAGTTTCAAACCAGTATAACACAACATGTCTGAAAAATGTACCGTTAATCATTGAAAATTCTCTATCTGAGTGGGTAAGTATGTGAAGGTAAGTGGAAACTCCGTAGTGGGTGAGTGACTAAAGAGAGCTTTCTGAAGCTATATATTGTGTCCACATATTTTGTGCATTAATATAATGATCCCTAGTGTCCAATCTAAAAGCTTTATATTCCTCTAGTTCTATAAGATCGCTAACTTTGTTTCTCCACATTGTGATATTAGGGGGGGCTTGGGATTTCCAGTTCTTTGCAATAAGTGCTTTAGCACTATTTGTGAATATGCGAAGCAAAATGATATGGGACTTGGAGGGGAGTTTGATGTGTTTATTTAGAAGAAATACTAAGGGGTCAAAGGGGAGTATGAGTTGGAAAATTTTCTCAATTTCACCAAGAAGAGTTCTCCAGAACCAAGTGATGCTGTTACACCACCACCACATGTGGCCCATTCCACTCCCCGAGTGCCCGCAGCGCCAGCATCTATTCCCGGTTGTAGGGTATAGTTTATATAGTCGTCTAGGTGTAAGATACCAGTTATGAAGGATTTTATAATTCATCTCTAGAAGGGCTGCCGATGAAGAGGATGACATAGTGTTTATAAATATAGATGATGCTACTTGGGGAAGAATTATAACTCCTAACTCCCTTTCCCATGATTCGATCGCACCAGGTAAGTACCCCGGAGGAGGTTGGGTTAAAATAGAATAAATTTTAGATAAGGTATGTCTTAGAGGGGTAGGTGATGTTATCAACGTCTCCAGTCTAGTCATAGGTCTGAGCATGTTATTACTGGATTTATGAGTTGTAATATAATTGTGAAGTCTTCTATAGTTGAACCAGTTGTTGGCCCAAGTGAAGTTCCGCTCCTGGAGTGTGGTGTGTGGGAGTAAGTGTTCATTCTCTGAAAGGTGGTGTATCGCAATGTCGGAGTGAAGGTGTGGGTCGGAGGGGACAGTCCCCAAGTCAGCCAGAGAAAACTCAATATTATGTGTCAGGGAAGTGAGTGGGGAGGGGTTGGATGAAAGGTAAGGGTTAATTTTATTTGTTTTCCCCCACTGTAATAAGGTCTCTTTAGTTATTGGATTGTCTATGTTGTGGATTATGTTTTCAAATCGGGGGGACCAGCATACAGAACGGAGATTCAGGTCTTTATATGGATATTCTTCCAGGTGAACCCAACGTTTTTGAGATCCATGTATCCTCCAATCGAGGATCCTTTGGATATAGATGGCAGATCTATATAATTCTAAATTGGGGACTCCTAGGCCACCATGTAATCGGGGGGATATCATTATCTTATTATTAATTCTAGAGTGTCTGCCTCCCCAAATAAAGGAGTTGAACAGTCTTTGAATATTCGTGAGGTATCGTGGTGGGAGAGGGATCGGAAGAGCTTGCAGTACATAAAGGAGTCTGGGGAAAGCCGTCATTTTTATCGAGTTGATTCTACCCATCCATGATAGGTGTCTAGAGTGCCATGAGGAGAGTTCACGTTCTAAGGATGTCTTAAGAGGGATATAATTATAGCGAAATGTTGAATCTAAGTCTGCAGTGAGATTAATGCCTAGGTATCTCAATGATGTTTTGCACCGTCGGAAGGGACATGTGAGTTCGATTTGTTGGGCAAGGGTGTCTGGTAGTGAAATCCCTATATACTCAGACTTAGACTGGTTAATGGTAAAGTTGGTTAGTTCATGAAACAGTGACAATTCATCTAGGAGTATGGGTATTGACTTATCTGGAGATGTGAGGGAAAACAGCACGTCGTCTGCGAAGAGGGATAATTTATAAGTTTCACCCCCAACTGATATACCCTTAATGTTTGGGTTTTGTCTGACTCTAGCAGCAAAAGTCTCCAAGAGACATATAAATAGTAAAGGGGACAAGGGGCACCCCTGCCTAGTGCCGTTAGTTATTGGGAAGGGACGGGACAGGATGCCATTCAGGGAGATTCGAGCACTGGGGTTGTTATATAAAGCAAAAATTCTATGGAGCATAAGTTCGCCGAGTCCCATGGATTTCAATGTGGCCCTAAGGAAGGACCATCGAACTCGGTCAAAGGCCTTCTCCGCATCGGTTGACAACCAGACTGCGGGAAGGCCCTGTCTTTTGGAATGGATAAGTAGGTGGAGATTTCGGACTGTGTTGTCCTTAGCCTCCCTGTGTGGGACGAAGCCAACTTGGTCTTGGTGGATGAGCTGGGGGAGGTATTGGTTTAGTCTAATAGCTAACATTTTAGCGAATATTTTTATATCTGCGTTCAGCAGAGAGATAGGCCTATAGTTAGGGATATGATCTAGGGGCTTATTTGGTTTCGGTATTATTGAAATATGAGCTTGGAGGGATTGAGGGTGGAAGAAATTGTCATTATCAATGTCAGAGAAATGTGATAGGAGGTGGGGACCAAGGATGTCTATAAATTTAGAGTAATATGAGTGACCGAAGCCATCTGGGCCTGGGGCTTTGCCAGGTGGGAAGGAGAGGATAGCTTTTCGGAGTTCCTTTAAGGTGAAGGGGGATTCGAGGTTTAATTTTTGGTCTTCTGTCAAGGAGGGGAGATTAAGTGAGGTAAGGTAGTTGGTTATGTCTGAGGGTGAAGGTGGGGTATTTTTCCTGTCTAGATTATAAAGGTCCTCGTAATAGGATTTGAAATTATCTGCTATGTCGGAAGAGGTGGACCAAGTTTTGCCTTTATTATCTTTTATAGTCATAATATATCCCTTAGAGGATTTATTTCGTAATAAACGTGCCAGAAGCTTGCCCTGTCTATTTCCCCCTTCGTAAAATCGTCTCCTAAGGAAGAGAGCTCTACGTTTGGCCTCCAGGCCTAAAAGGAGGGCCAACTGCCTCTGTTTATGAGTGATATGTTCAAGTAGCGAATGGGCCTTTGGGTGTCTCTTATGAGTGTCTTGGAGTTTGTCTAGTTCTTCTAATAGATTACTGAGTGCCAAGGAGTTTTGTTTGGTTATTCTCGCTTTGAGCGCGATTAATTCTCCCCTAATAACGCACTTATGTGCTTCCCAAATTTGAAGGGGGGTGACATCAGGTGTGACATTTAACTGAAAATAGGATTCAATTTTCTCTTGGATGTGAAGTTTGGAAATTGGGTCGGTCAGTAGTGTTTCGTCAAGTCTCCAAGTGCGTTCTGGTCTCTGTGAAGTGGGCCAAGTTAAAGAGCAACTAACCATTGCGTGATCTGACCAGGTTATGGGGAGGATATTAGAGGATTGGACTAAGGCTAAGCTAGTGACGTCAATCATGAAGTAATCAATGCGGGAATAAGTTTGATGGGGATGGGAGAAAAACGTATAGTCTTTAATGTTTGGGTGGTGAATTCGCCAGGCATCATGGACATTTAATTTTGAAATATGGGATTTAATTAATTTTAACGTCTTTTGGGGTATGGATGACGTTCCAGAGGAGCAGTCTAAATCCGGGTTTAAAGCTAAATTAAAATCTCCTCCTACAATCAGACAACCCCTAGACATTTCTACTTCTATTACCAAATTTGCTTTATTATCTTGTTATCCATTGCTGAAGGAACAGCACTGCACTACTGGCAGTTAGCTGAACTCATCTAGCTAGCCAATCACAAGAGACAAAAGTGTGCAGGCACCAATCAGCAACTAGCTCTCACTAGTGTAGGATATGTGTGTATTCTTTTTCAACAAGGTATACCAAGAGAGCAAAGCACATTTAAAAATAGAAGTGAATTTAAAAGTCTCTTAAAATAACACACTCAGGGGCTGATTTTTTAAGGGACAAATGGCTCTGAATGCCCCTGTTTCCGCGCGAGCCTTCAGGCTCGCCGGAAACAGAAGATAAGAAGCAGGGGTCTTAAGACCGCTGCTCCTTAACTCGTACGCTTCCTCTGAGGCTGCGGACATCAATCCCCCACGATCTCATACGATCGGGTTGATTGACACAAGCAGTTCACCAGAAAAGGTTGAATCTTGGAAATGTTGCGTAGATGGTTGCGGCAGGATGTAGAAAGCAATTGGATATGGGGGGGTGAAGGATAGATTTGAGTCAAGTGTAACTCCGAGGCAGCGGACTTGGGGCGATGGGGAAATGGTGATGCCGTCAACAGGGATAGAGAAGTCACAGGTCGGTGGAGAGCTTGAGGGGGGGATAAGAAGGAGCTCAGTCTTGGACATGTTTATCTTTAGGTGGTCAGAGGCCATCCAGGAAGAAATACCAGATAAGCAGTTGCTGACATGAGAAAGGACAGAGGGAGAGAGAGCAGGGGTGGAGAGGTAGATCTGGGTGTCATCAGCATAGAGGTGATATTTGAAGCCATAACTGTTGATAAGTTTACCCAGAGAAGAAGTATAAATGGAGAAGAGTAGAGGACCCAGAACAGATCCTTGAGGTACTCCAACAGGCAAATGACACAGAAAAAGACCTGTGAGAAATATAAGAGTGAAACCAGGAAAGAGCAGTGCCACAGAGACCAAAAGAGCTAAGGGTCTGTAGGAGGAGGGGGTGGTCAACTGTGTCGAAGGCAGCTGAGAGGTCAAGTAGGATGAGTATGGAGTAGTGGCCAATATTTTTAGCAGAGAGAAGATCGTTCATAACCTTGGTGGACAGGAAGTGGGTTAGGCAATTGTAAACTAATTTTTCACGGAGTTTTGATGTTAGTGGGAGCAGTGATATCGGGCGGTAGCTTTTAGGAGAATTAGGGTCAAGGGAGGGTTTTTTGAGTATGGGAGTGACTTTTGCATGTTTGAAAGAAGATGGGAATGAGCCGGTAGAAAGAGATAGGTTGAAGATGTGTGTAAGAGCAGGAGTAGAAGATAGGGAGGGTATTAGATGGGAAGGTATAGGGTCGAGTGGGCAGGTAGTGAGGCGTGAGGAAGATAGCAAGGAGGAAACTTCATTCTCAGTGGCTGGATGGAGGATGCAGAGGGTGGCAGAGGCAGTAGCAGGGCCTGTTGATGGAGTATTGCAGGTTGGTGTTGGGATGTTGCTCTGGATAGAATGTGTTTTGTTTAAAAAGTAGTCTGCCAAGTCTTGAGCACTAAAGACAGATGAGGGGGGTGGAGCAGGAGCAGGAGGGTAGAGGAGAGAGTTAAAGGTGGAGAAGAGTTGTTTAGGGTTTGAGGAAAGAGTAGATATAAGGGAGGAGAAGTAGGTTTGCTTGGTTAAGTGAAGGGCACAAGTGTATGAATGAAGCATAAACTTATAGTGTATGAAGTCAGGTTCAGAGTGAGTTTTCCTCCAGACACGCTCAGCAGTACGGGAGCATTTTTGCAAATAGCGTGTGTGCTGAGAGTGCCAGGGCTGCAACTGACGGCGTGATGTTTTATGTTGATTACATGCAACAATAGGCTTAGCAGGTGGGAGGAACACATTTTTGTGGATTTTTGGCAGTGTATAAAATACCAGTGTAATAAGTTTATCAATTAGTAAATAATTCTGGAGATCTTCTGTAATAAGATTTAATATAACTGCCTTATCAACCACAGATCTTACTTCTTTGAAATTTCTGGTAGTGGGTCACCATCAAATATTTGGTAAGCTCCACCATCAGATATTTGCATACCTCCCAACATTTATGGCTGGGTATCAGGGACTAAGGGGGTTGATGGGGCCTGCCACCATTTTGTGGGTGGAGCTGTGTTGGGAGGGGTGGGATCATGGGTGATTAGTGTGTGGGTGTGTCTGGGTGGTCAGTGTTTGTGGGCGTGTCTGCATGCAACATGGGTGGGGCTGAAGGACATTTTGCAAATTGGGACATATGACTGTCTCAGAGGGACAGAGCTCAGAATCAGGGACTGTCCCTCTCAAATAGGGACTGTTGGGAGGTTTGCCTGAGTTGTACTAAAATGTTTTTAATATAATAATCTCTGTCAAGTACAACTATCATCTCTCCCCTGTCCTTATTTTTGAGCATGGTCTGATAAAAAAAATTCTTCTTTAGAAAGATTACATGTACTTTTGTTGAATAAATGCTTCTTAGACTTCTGTTCTAACTTGTTAATACATTTTTGAACAAGCTTTATAAAAGTTTCAACACCCAAATTAACATTTGTAGGCATTAACCCATTGTTTTAGGTCAATAGGTTGCATATTTATATTAATTTATTTATCACCCTTATTAACACCTCTGCTTTGTGTGTATATCATTCTATTTTCTTGTGCAAAAAAATGTTTTCAACCTAAGCAATCTAAAAAATTGAAACAAATCAGTGCAAATTGAAAACAAAAAGGCAAGGATTTCTGGGAGCTTAAAAGTCTTCTATTGAAAATACGGACATATCTTCATCTGTACCTTCTCATTTTGTAAATGCAGGGAGCACAGCAAACTATGACCTAGATTTGGAGTTTGGCGGTAGCCGTGAAAACCAGCGTTAGAGGCTCCTAACGCTGGTTTTAGGCTACCGCCGGTATTTGGAGTCACTCAAAATAGGGTCTAACGCTCACTTTTCAGCCGCGACTTTTCCATACCGCAGATCCCCTTACGTAAATTGCATATCCTATCTTTTCAATGGGATTTTTCTAACTCCGGTATTTAGAGTCGTGGCTGAAGTGAGCGTTAGACATCTAATGACAAAACTCCAGCCGCAGGAAAAAAGTCAGTAGTTAAGAGCTTTCTGGGCTAACGCCGGTTTCTAAAGCTCTTAACTACTGTACTCTAAAGTACACTAACACCCATAAACTACCTATGTACCCCTAAACCGAGGTCCCCCCACATCGCCGACACTCTAATAAATTTTTTTAACCCCTAATCTGCCGACCGCCACCTACGTTATCCTTATGTACCCCTAATCTGCTCCCCCTAACACCGCCGACCCCTATATTATATTTATTAACCCCTAATCTGCCCCCCACAACGTCGCCTCCACCTGCCTACACTTATTAACCCCTAATCTGCCGAGCGGACCTGAGCGCTACTATAATAAAGTTATTAACCCCTAATCCGCATCACTAACCCTATAATAAATAGTATTAACCCCTAATCTGCCCTCCCTAACATCGCCGACACCTAACTTCAATTATTAACCCCTAATCTGCCGACCGGAGCTCACCGCTACTCTAATAAATGTATTAACCCCTAAAGCTAAGTCTAACCCTAACACTAACACCCCCCTAAATTAAATATAATTTACATCTAACGAAATTAATTAACTCTTATTAAATAAATTATTCCTATTTAAAGATAAATACTTACCTGTAAAATAAATCCTAATATAGCTACACTATAAATTATAATTATATTATAGCTATTTTAGGATTTATATTTATTTTACAGGTAACTTTGTATTTATTTTAACCAGGTACAATAGCTATTAAATAGTTAAGAACTATTTAATAGCTAAAATAGTTAAAATAATTACAAAATTACCTGTAAAATAAATACTAACCTAAGTTACAATTAAACCTAACACTACACTATCAATAAATGAATTAAATAAACTACCTACAATTACCTACAATTAACCTAACACTACACTATCAATAAATTAATTAAATACAATTCCTACAAATAAATACAATTAAATAAACTAGCTAAAGTACAAAAAATAAAAAAGAACTAAGTTACAAAAAATAAAAAATTTTTTACAAACGTAAGAAAAATATTACAACAATTTTAAACTAATTACACCTACTCTAAGCCCCCTAATAAAACAACAAAGCCCCCCACAATAAAAAATGCCCTACCCTATTCTAAATTACTAAAGTTAAAAGCTCTTTTACCTTACCAGCCCTGAACAGGGCCCTTTGCGGGGCATGCCCCAAGAAGTTCAGCTCTTTTGCCTGTAAAAAAAAACATACAATACCCCCCCCAACATTACAACCCACCACCCACATACCCCTAATCTAACCCAAACCCCCCTTAAATAAACCTAACACTAAGCCCCTGAAGATCTTCCTACCTTGTCTTCACCTCACCGGGTATCACCGATCGGTCCTGGCTCCGATATCTTCATCCAACCCAAGCGGGGGCTAGACATCCACTGAAGAAGTCCAGAAGAGGGTACAAAGTCTTCATCCTATCCGGGAAGAAGAGGCGATCCGGACCGGCAACCATCTTGATCCAAGCGGCATCTTCTATCTTCATCCGATGACGACCGGCTCCATCCTGAAGACCTCCACCGCGGACCCATCTTCTTCCGGCGACGTCCAACTGAAGAATGACGGTTCCTTTAAGGGACGTCATCCAAGATGGCGTCCCTCGAATTCCGATTGGCTGATAGGATTCTATCAGCCAATCGGAATTAAGGTAGGAATATTCTGATTGGCTGATGGAATCAGCCAATCAGAATCAAGTTCAATCCAATTGGCTGATCCAATCAGCCAATCAGATTGAGCTTGCATTCTATTGGCTGATCGGAACAGCCAATAGAATGCGAGCTCAATCTGATTGGCTGATTGGATCAGCCAATCGGATTGAACTTGATTCTGATTGGCTGATTCCATCAGCCAATCAGAATATTCCTACCTTAATTCCGATTGGCTGATAGGATTCTATCAGCCAATCGGAATTCGAGGGACGCCATCTTGGATGACGTCCCTTAAAGGAACCGTCATTCTTCAGTTGGACGTCGCCGGAAGAAGATGGGTCCGCGGTGGAGGTCTTCAGTATGGAGCCGGTCGTCATCGGATGAAGATAGAAGATGCCGCTTGGATCAAGATGGTTGCCGGTCCGGATCGCCTCTTCTTCCCGGATAGGATGAAGACTTTGGACCCTCTTCTGGACTTCTTCAGTGGATGTCTAGCCCCCGCTTGGGTTGGATGAAGATATCGGAGCCAGGACCGATCGGTGATACCCGGTGAGGTGAAGACAAGGTAGGAAGATCTTCAGGGGCTTAGTGTTAGGTTTATTTAAGGGGGGTTTGGGTTAGATTAGGGGTATGTGGGTGGTGGGTTGTAATGTTGGGGGGGGTATTGTATGGTTTTTTTTACAGGCAAAAGAGCTGAACTTCTTGGGGCATGCCCCGCAAAGGGCCCTGTTCAGGGCTGGTAAGGTAAAAGAGCTTTTAACTTTAGTAATTTAGAATAGGGTAGGGCATTTTTTATTTTGGGGGGCTTTGTTGTTTTATTAGGGGGCTTAGAGTAGGTGTAATTAGTTTAAAATTGTTGTAATATTTTTCTTATGTTTGTAAATATTTTTTTATTTTTTGTAACTTAGTTCTTTTTTATTTTTTGTACTTTAGCTAGTTTATTTAATTGTATTTATTTGTAGGAATTGTATTTAATTAATGTATTGATAGTGTAGTGTTAGGTTAATTGTAGGTAATTGTAGGTAGTTTATTTAATTCATTTATTGATAGTGTAGTGTTAGGTTTAATTGTAACTTAGGTTAGTATTTATTTTACAGGTAATTTTGTAATTATTTTAACTATTTTAGCTATTAAATAGTTCTTAACTATTTAATAGCTATTGTACCTGGTTAAAATAAATACAAAGTTACCTGTAAAATAAATATAAATCCTAAAATAGCTATAATATAATTATAATTTATAGTGTAGCTATATTAGGATTTATTTTACAGGTAAGTATTTATCTTTAAATAGGAATAATTTATTTAATAAGAGTTAATTAATTTCGTTAGATGTAAATTATATTTAACTTAGGGGGGTGTTAGTGTTAGGGTTAGACTTAGCTTTAGGGGTTAATACATTTATTAGAATAGCGGTGAGCTCCGGTCGGCAGATTAGGGGTTAATAAGTGTAGGCAGGTGGAGGCGACGTTGTGGGGGGCAGATTAGGGGTTAATAAATATAATATAGGGGTCGGCAGTGTTAGGGGCAGCAGATTAGGGGTACATAGGGATAATGTAAGTAGCGGCGGTTTACGGAGCGGCAGATTAGGGGTTAAAAATAAAATGCAGGTGTCAGCGTGTAATGATTAATCCCCTAATTTGAGAAAAAAAGAAGATAATGGTAGATAAGGACCACAGCTGCAGGTTAAATTTTTATGTGTTGGATGGGTGATGGAGAGCACTTCCACATAGGTGAATAGGAATGTGGTAATTGTGGTGTCTCTACAATCCCCTTTCAGATAATATGCGGTAATGCTCTTTTACTTCTGAGATGGTAGAATATTACTTCTTTGCACAGGGTAAAAGCAGCGTAACCAATAATTGAGTGAATGTTGAGGATAACATAAAGCCCTAGTTCTTGCAAGAAAAATAGTTAATATGCCAGCTTTGTAGAATTCCTTACTAAGCTATGAGAGGTTGCTTTGTGTATAAGTATTTAACTAATAAATAACAACAGTAGGTAATTTGTCTCATCTAGTATCCAGTAACAACAGATTGAAAAACATATGTTTGAATGATTCTCATAATTACAGTTATTATTTCAGATGAGGTCCGGTATGACTCCTAAGTATCAGTTTGTATGGTCGCTTACCGGTAAGGATGAAGTTTGCTTAGTGGAGTAAAGTCCAGTTCAAAGTAGCAAAGTTGTCTGCAGTTAGATGCGGCTAACAGTTAAGCAGAGAGACGATGTCGAGTGCACTTCCGGTGGCGTGTGACGTCACACGATAGATGCTGGGAGCCGTAGTTCAGAAAGATTCCAAATCAGAGACTGTCTTGGAGCTTGAGTGCAGTTGCTCAGAGTAAGCGGCACAAATACCAAGCAATTAGATAAGGGTGAGTTCATTATTTATAGGAAGTGGTTGTGTCGATATAGGTGCAAGAGCAAAAGGAAACAAAGGATACTCAAAGAACAAGGCCATTCACAGAAATATGACAGGATCCCCCCCCAAATGATCAACTCCGGGGATCAGGAGCAGGACGGTCAGGATGACGGCTATGAAATTGGGCAAGGAGTCGAGGAGCTGAGAGGTTAGCAGCTGGTTCCCAAGAATCCTCCGAGTCGGGGTAACCCTTCCAATGTATCAAATACTGTAGAGAGCCTCTGAGGAGGCGAGAGTCAAGGATACTGTGGACCTCATATTCGTCCGGAGGCAGAGGTAACGAAGGTAGATGAGGATCCTGCATAGAATGGTGACGGAGAGTACGATAGGGTTTGAGGAGAGAAACATGGAAGGTAGGATGAGTTTTCATCTGGGCTGGTAAGGTCAAGGTGACAGCGTTCTCATTCACTATTCTAGCAATGGGAAATGGACCTATATAAGTAGAAGAAAGCTTCCTGGAAGGGAAAGGTAGACGAAGGTTACGAGTAGAAAGCCAAACGTAATCACCGATCCGATATCCTGGGGATGGTGTATGTCTTTTATCATAGTGGCGTTTGTATGTTTCTTTGGCAAGCTTTATATTTTCAGTTGTTAATGAAAAAGCATCCGAAATCGTGTTTACCAGTTCATTCACCACTGGACAGGTGTTTTGGTTAGAATTCTGCCAATGAAAAGTGGGATGGAATCCATAGTTGATAAAAAATGGTGAAGCTTTGGTGGAAGTGTGGTAGGTGTTGTTGAAGGCAAATTCAGCAGGAGGTAGGAGGTCTACCCAATTATCCTGTCGAGCTGAAATGAAACAGCGCAGGTATTGCTCAATCCATTGATTAGTCCTTTCTGTTTGACCATTGGTCTGTGGGTGAAATGAAGTACTGAGGCGGCTGGTGATACGGAGAGTGCGGCATAATTCTTTCCATAGTCTGCTGGTGAATTGAGTCCCTCTATCAGAAGTAATGGTCGTTGGAAGTCCATGTAGTTTGAAGACATGAGAGAGGAGCAGAGTGACGGTCTCAAGTGTAGTAGGTAGTTTATGGTAGGGTATAAAATGGGCCATTTTACTAAATAGATCCACAACTACTAGAATAGTGTTCTGTTTATTAGAAATTGGTAGATCGACGATGAAATCAATGGCAATATCTGACCAAGGACGTTCCGGAGTAGGTAGAGGTATCAATTTCCCTGTAGCTGAGGTCCTAGAGGATTTTGAGACAGCACAAACCTTACAAGTCTTTACATAATTTGCTGTATCCGATGAAAGTTTAGGCCACCAGAAAAAACGAGAGAGAAGTTCTTGAGTCTTGTTGATGCCTGGATGCCCACCAAGTAGTGAATCATGAAGCGTGTTCAAGACTTGTTCCCTAAGGACAGGGGGTACGTAAACCTTGTCATGATGATGATATAATCCATCGGGATATTGGTTCAGGACAGATTTAGGTAGGGTGGCATCTTTCATTTGTTCATCTCTGAAGAGCTTAGTATGGGTTACAGAGAGTCCTAAAAAATGTTCAGGAGGGATTAGAGGAGATTCTTCATGATGGATAAGAGGTTGAGGAAATTGGCGAGAAAGAGCATCGGCCTTTTTATTTTTAGAAGCAGGTCTATACGTGATGAGATAATTAAAACGGGCAAGGAATAAATTCCAACGTACCTGTCGCGCAGAGAGAGTCCTATTGCTTTTGAGGTACTCCAAATTTTTGTGATCAGTATATATCAAGATTGGTATTTCAGTACCTTCGAGTAAGTGTCTCCAATGTTCCAATGAAGCCTTAATTGCCAGTAGTTCCTTATCTCCTATCGGATAGTTTAATTCAGGAGAGGTCATAACCCTGGAATAGAAGGCAACTGGATGTAAGGGTTCGGAACTAGTTTGTCTTTGGGACAATATAGCTCCAAGTGCATAATTTGAGGCGTCTACCTCAAGGATAAACTGGAGTTTGGGATTGGGAAATCGTAAAATTGGAGCTGAAGTAAATGCAGTTTTTAAGAAGTCAAAGATTTGTTGTAAATGTTCATTCCATATGAACCTTCCCTCCTTTTTGGTGAGGTTGGTTAGTGGTCTGGTTAGGGCAGCAAAATCTTTTATAAATTTGCGATAGAAATTGGCAAAGCCCATAAACCTCTGGACATCCCTCTTAGTTGTCGGAGCTGGCCATTTGAGAATGGCTGATACCTTATTACCTTCCATTTGTATTCCATCTGGGGTGATTTCATAACCTAGGAAATTGATCCTTTTTGAGTGAAAAATACATTTTTCTAACTTCACATAGAGGGAATTTTCTCTAAGACGTGTTAAGACAATTTTGACGTGTTTTATATGCTCCTTGAGAGTGGGAGAATATATCAAAATGTCATCAAGGTAAATTACTACGAAAAGATCTAGTAAGTCTCTGAATATATCATTGATAAAATATTGAAATGTGGCAGGGGCATTACACAGACCAAAAGGCATTACTGTGTATTCATATAAACCGTAGCGAGTACGGAAAGCTGTTAACCATTCATGTCCTGATTTGATTCTAACTAAATTATAGGCTCCTCTGAGGTCTAATTTCGTGTAGAAAGAAGCATCTTTCAATCTATCTATTAGTTGAGGAATTAAGGGTAGAGGGTACCTGTTTTTTATGGTACGTTTATTTAATTCTCTGTAGTCGATGATAGGTCTGAGAGATTGGTCTTTGTTTCTAACAAAGAATATGCCCGCACCAGCAGGAGAGGTAGAGGGACGTATGAAACCCTTTTCTAAGTTTTCTTTTAAGTAAGTCTTGAGATGTTGTAGTTCAGAATCAGACAGAGGAAATATATGGCCATAGGGTATATCTACACCTGGTAGTAGGTCTATGGGACAGTCATATGTCCTATGGGGTGGTAGAACCTCTGAGTCCTTTTTACTAAAAACGTCAGTGAATTGGATATATTCTTGGGGTACAGTGACAGGTTCAGTGAGAAGCAACTGTTCATGGTATAGGCAATTGTCTTTACAATAGGAGGAATCAAATGAGACGGTAGATTTAGACCAAACAATAGTGGGATCATGTTTTTTGAACCACTGAATCCCTAAAATCACAGGGAAAAGGGGTGAAGGTATTACATCAAAAGAGGCAAATTCTGTATGATGTGTATCAGTGGTTATGCGTAGTGGAATGGTATGATGTGTTATTGGACCAGTGGAAATTTCTTTACCATCTACAAAACGAAGGAGACTTGGATTTAACTTTTTAAGTAACGGTATTTTATTTAAGTGTACATAGTCAAAGTCAATGTAATTGTGGCTGGCACCAGAATCAAGTATTGCCTGGGTCTGCAGTCGCTGATGTTCCCACTGCAACAGAATAGGTAGAGAGCAATGGTTAGTTGGTGAGTGTTTTAAGGAAAAACATATTTGTACCATCCTATGCTTACCATTCTTGCGTTGCAATTGGGTACAATCTCTGATGGTATGGTCTAATCCGCCACAGTACATGCATAAGTCGTTAGCCTTACGCCTGAGTTTTTCCTGTGGGGTTAAAGGTCCTCTTATAAAACCAAGTTCCATTGGCACAGATGATGACTTGGTGATAGCTTTGGATGGCAGAATGGGAGTGTGGTAGACTTGTGGGTGTTTCTGTACTGTGTCTGGGTAACGTTTTTCAGATCGTCGTTCTCTAATACGTCTATCTAAGGTTATGGATAGGTCTATAAGTTTGTCAAGGGTGTCAGGTAAAGGTTGTCTAGCAAGTTCGTCTTTAAGGCTGTCAGACAAGCCCAGGCGAAACTGATTTCTCAAGGACAAGTCATTCCAGAGAGTATCAGCTGCGTATTTTTTAAAATCTGGTATATAATCCTCGACTTGTCTTTTGTTTTGGCGTAGAGAACGCATAGCAGTTTCAGCTGAGAGCTGTTTAAATGGGTCGTCATAGAGTTGTGCCATAGCTTTAAAGAATTGTTCAAGTGAAAAGAGAATTGGGTCATCAGTCTCAAAGAAAAAATTAGCCCATATGCGTGGTTCTCCCCGTAAATAAGAAATAGTGGTCAAGACTTTTAAGTGGTCATTGGGGTAAGTTTTGGGTTTTAACTGGAAGTATAGGTAACAGGAATTTTTAAATTCTCTAAATTCATTGCGGTTACCTGAAAAAGGTTGAGGAGGATTAGGCTGTGGTTCATGGGTACTTAATGTAACCTTTAATGTGTCAATTTTGTCATTAATGTACTGTTTAAGAGAGGTGTTCTCAGTTTGTAAGGCAGTCATTCCTTTTGTTAAATTTTCTACAGTCAGTGTGAGTGCCTCCACATGGCTGATTAATCCTGCTGGGTCCATATTCAGGGCTTGGTATTAGTGTAATGATTAATCCCCTAATTTGAGGAAAAAAGAAGATAAAGGTAGATAAGGACCACAGCTGCAGGTTATATTTTTATGTGTTGGATGGGTGATGGAGAGCACTTCCACATAGGTGAATAGGAATGTGGTAATTGTGGTGTCTCTACAATCCCCTTTCAGATAATATGCGGTAATGCTCTTTTACTTCTGAGATGGGAGAATATTACTTCTTTGCACAGGGTAAAAGCAGCGTAACCAATAATTGAGTGAATGTTGAGGATAACATAAAGCCCTAGTTCTTGCAAGAAAAATAGTTAATATGCCAGCTTTGTAGAATTCCTTACTAAGCTATGAGAGGTTGCTTTGTGTATAAGTATTTAACTAATAAATATCAACAGTAGGTAATTTGTCTCATCTAGTATCCAGTAACAACAGATTGAAAAACATATGTTTGAATGATTCTCATAATTACAGTTATTATTTCAGATGAGGTCCGGTATGACTCCTAAGTATCAGTTTGTATGGTCGCTTACCGGTAAGGATGAAGTTTGCTTAGTGGAGTAAAGTCCAGTTCAAAGTAGCAAAGTTGTCTGCAGTTAGATGCGGCTAACAGTTAAGCAGAGAGACGATGTCGAGTGCACTTCCGGTGGCGTGTGACGTCACACGATAGATGCTGGGAGCCGTAGTTCAGAAAGATTCCAAATCAGAGACTGTCTTGGAGCTTGAGTGCAGTTGCTCAGAGTAAGCGGCACAAATACCAAGCAATTAGATAAGGGTGAGTTCATTATTTATAGGAAGTGGTTGTGTCGATATAGGTGCAAGAGCAAAAGGAAACAAAGGATACTCAAAGAACAAGGCCATTCACAGAAATATGACACAGCGATAGCGGGGGCGGCAGATTAGGGGTTAATAAGTGTAAGGCTAGGGGTGTTTAGACTCGGGGTACATGTTAGAGTGTTAGGTGCAGACATAGGAAGTGTTTCCCCATAGCAAACAATGGGGCTGCGTTAAGAGCTGAACGCGGCTTTTTTGCAGGTGTTAGGGTTTTTTTCAGCTCAAACAGCCCCATTGTTTCCTATGGGGGAATCGTGCACGAGCACGTTTTTGAGGCTGGCCGCTTGCGTAAGCAACTCTGGTATCGAGAGTTGAAGCTGCGTTAAAAATGCTCTACGCTCCTTTTTTGGAGCCTAACGCAGCCTTTTTGTGGACTCTCAATACCAAGCTGGCGTTAGTTTTTCGGGTCGTTACCGACAAAACTCCAAATCTAGCCGTATGATTTCAAACAATTGATCACATATTGAAGATTAAAGAAGTGTTACAGGGAACTTTTACTGAAGAAGAAAAAAAGAGGTTTGGTGGATAAAATATTTAAATGTATTGCATCTGTAAGGTTTAAATAGGGATTATAATTTTAATTTGTTTTTAGATTTAAAAAAATGAATTCTGTAAAATGTATAGTTAGTTGTGACTGTTTATGCAATATAGACTTTAAGTTTCTGAAGATATTTTTAGTGGTTTTATGTATTTCACTAGTAGATGGCAGAAATTAACCCTGAGTAAGTTCTAAAAGTAAAACATATGCTGTCTGTATATAAAGGGTTAATAATAAGACTCAATACCAGGTGTGCATTTGTTTAGTGATAGGCTGTGTGAGTACGTTGCTATCTTGGCCATGTTTTCCTGGATACTTATGAGTTACACATGCTGCAGGGTGTGCAGGGAGGAACAAGAATAGCGCTGTTTATAAGCACTATTCATGTCATGTCCAGAGGCACAATACATGTTCTGCCCCGCTTACCCTGCAGCATGTGTAAATCATAAGTGTCCAGGAAACCATGGCCAAGGTGGCAACCCTATGGTGAGCCTGTGAAATGTTTTTAAACTGACATTTGCATTATGGTAGTGGAAGGCATATTTGTGCATGTAGCGTCTTAAGGTTTATGCTGCCTGACTGAAATGTGAAGCTGTGCAGTGTGTGAGTTTGCAATAATTGTTGCAATATGTGGGGTGGGGACTCTTACCTGTTATAAAAGTGCATGGATGCTGGAACACTTCCTCTTTCTTGTCTGCAACTGCTGGAGAAAGGTTTTTTCTGTTTTGCTTGCAAGATGGTGCGGCCTAGGCGTCAGTCGGTTCCTCCAAAGCGGATGAGGGAGTCTTCGCCAGTGGCACGGCGAGTATCTGTGAGGGGGAGAGGTGGCAGTTTAGGTAGTGAGGTAGTAGGCCCTAGCCCTTCTCAAGGGGTAGGCCTCACGCCTTCCCGGGATTCTGGGGAGCCCTCTGGGGTGTCTTCCTCCCCTTCCCTTTTCCCTGGGTCCCAGGGGGAGGATTTGGAGGATTCGGGGTTGGTTTCAGGGGGTGGCGGAAGCGATGGGGGGGTGGAAGTGTCTCCGGTTGGCTCAATCGGCCTCCCGGAGGTGTTTAGGGCCGAGCAGCTTGCGTCGGGTGGGGGGCCTAGCTCGGGTCCTTTGGCGGTATCGGGGCGGGTAGGCCCCGAGCGGGGGCGCGTGGTGCAGGGCCGTGGGCCAATAGGCGGGCCGTGTGTTGGGCCTGCAGGGTCGCTAGTTGCCCGGGAACGTGAGGGCCTTGATTTGCAGGGGGAGCGGGAGGGCCTAAATTTGAGCGCGGGGCCTTCGGGCCTACACTGCGTGGTTGCACCTGGTGGCCTAGTGGGTCCCTCCGGTGGCTTTAGGCGTCGTTGATCGCGGCCCGTATGGTGCCCCCTCTGTCGGTGGTGGTATCGGTGGGTCTGCGGCCCCTCCTTGGGACGGGTACTTACCTAACTTACCTGTCCCTGAGGCGGCACGGGCGGCGGTCGTGGCCTTAATCCAGGCCCTTTCGGCGGGAGCGGGCCCGGGCATCGCGGCGGGTGTGGAGCAGTCCGGCATCGTCTCCGGGGGTCCGGCGGGTGTTCCGGCGGTCGGCGGCGTGGTTCAGGCCGGAGCGGCGGGCAGTGCTTCATCCCTCGGCGGAGTCCTCCGGTCGGTGGTAGGCGCGGGTGACGTCGCTTTCGGTAGTCGAGCTGGTGACGTCACTTCCGGGCGCCGCGCGTGTGACGTCATTTCCGGTTTTGGGCGCGGCGGAGTGCAGGCGACGGATGGCGGCGCGAGAGGTGAGTCGGGAGCACGGGGATCCGGGAGGGGCAGCACCGGACAGGCTGGGGCGGTGAGCGGTCTCGAGGGGACAGGCACTTGGCAGATGGGGGCAATGGTGGGGGCGCATGGTGGACATATGGGTGCTGGCAATGGTGGGTCTGAGCATCAGGCTGGGGCTTCCGTGGGCCTTGGTGTTTGTGGTAATATGGGACCTGTTGGTGCAGGGCACTGGGGCGGGGAGGGCCGGGCAGCTATGGCAGTGCCGGGTTTGAGTGGAAGTGGGGGACTGGAGTTTGGCCCTGCTGGGGGCAGTAATCAGATGGTTGGCGGGCTGCAAGTTCGGCATGAGCCTCTAGGGAGAGGACAGCAGGATGTGATGGGGGAAATTTTTAGGTTGGCATCAATTTTGGCCCAAGGGGCGCACGGGGGTCCCTCCGGGGTGGGAGGGCATCAGCATACAGTGCCGGTCAGGGCTGGGGGGTTGGACCCTGGTCATGTTGGAGTTGGGCGCAGGGGGTGGGCGGGTGGTCATGGGGCAGCAGTTGGAAACTCAGGGGCGGGTGGAGCGGTGCAGTTGGGAGTTGGGGTCCCGGTGGGTGGTCAGCAAGGTAGTTCTGTAGCGGGAGGGGGTGGTGCCCATTCCTTGATCCCTGGTGCTCCCAATTCTGTTTTGTCTCCCCAGGTGAGCGGGGCCGCTGTGGTGGCAGTTGGACCTGATGCTAGGCGAGAAGTGACTCAGAGGACCGGACCAAGCCAGGAGGCTCTTCCCCCGGCGGCGACAGGAACAGGTGAGATTGCATTGTGTGGGGTGCTGGGGGAGGGTGCGGGTGGGTCATCTAGTGACACTGGCTCTGAGAGTGACGACTCCTTAGGGCCAGTGTCCAAACCTCAAAAACGGGTATTGAAGTATCTGCGTAGGTTGGTAGCCGGGCAACAGAGGCAGGAATTGAGGCTAGCTCCGGGTGGGGGAGTGCAGATGGGGGACTAAGACGATCAAAAAAATTAGAGATGGCAAATATGTGCACATTTTCGATTTGTCGCTGGAGGCCCATAAGGCCAAGGAGCGGAGCGAGGACGGCTCCGGTCCAAAAAAGGTCAAGAGACCGGAGACAATGGACGAGTGGCGCACGTGCTTTAGGGTTTTGGCTTCTTGCCTGGTAGAGGCGAAGCCGGAGCTGCGTGTTGATGTGTTAAAATATATGGAAACTATTGAGTTTGTTCATAAGACGTATAAGGAGGGGGTGTGGCGGTCTTATGACGCGGATTATAGACGTAAGATGGTGGGGAACCCTTTGCTGACCTTTGGCACCACCGATGTGCATTTATGGCAGCGCTTGGGTTCGGAGCGCTCCCCCTCCCCCCTTCAGGTGCAAGGGCCGGGGGGAGTAAGCAGATGGGAGGAGTCAAGAGAAAAGGGCGAGAGTGTTGGAAGTTTAATGACGGGAAGTGTGACCGAGGAGCGAGCTGCTCCTTTCGACACTCCTGCATATACTGCGGAGCTGGTCACCCAGGGACCGAATGTGCTAGACGAAAAGAGACGGGGGGCCGCGGAGCCGGCAGGGGGGCTGCTGGGGCGAAGGGCACCAACGCCGTTGAGGGTGGCCGCCCTTGAGCCATGGCTCAGGGCATACCCGGACAGGAGGGCGGGGGAGCTTCTCCTGGCCGGGCTGCGCGAGGGTTTCCTCATTCCGGTGGTAGGTCCGGTGATTGGGGCGCGTCAGAAGCGGAACCTCAAGTCAGCGTATGACTACCCTGACGTAGTGAGGGATAAACTGGGCAAAGAACTGAGTTTAGGTCGGATGGTGGGCCCCTATCGGGAGCCGCCCATTGAGGGTTTGGTGGTCTCCCCACTGGGGGTTGTTCCGAAGAAGGAAGCAGGGAAATTCCGGTTGATTCAGCATCTATCATACCCGAAAGGTAATTCGGTCAATGATGCAATCAACCCGGAGGTTAGCTCAGTTTTTTATCAGTCGTTTGACCAAGCAATGGTTTTGGTGCAACAGGCTGGTGTTGGGGCACTCTTGGCGAAGCTCGATATTGAGTCGGCCTTCCGCTTGTTGCCTATTCACCCAGCATCCTTTCGGTTGATGGGATGCTGGTTCGAAGGTGCTTACTATGTAGATCGTTGTCTCCCGATGGGTTGCTCGGTCTCATGCGCATTTTTCGAGATGTTCAGCACATTCCTGCACTGGGCTGTGTTTTCGGAAGCGCGGGGTGGGCTTATAGCCCATTACCTGGACGATTTTCTGCTAATCGGCAGAGCTGGGTCGTCTGAGTGCGCGCGGCTCATGTCAGTGATGAGAGCCCTATTTGCGCGTTTTGGGGTCCCATTGGCAGAGGACAAGACCCAGGGGCCATGCACTTGCCTGATGTTTCTGGGTATCGAGATCGATACTGTAGAAAGGCAGTGCAGGTTGCCAAAGGATAAGGTGGTTCGAATGCTGGCCGCGGTTTCTTCGGCTGCGGTGGCTGACCGGCTCTCGATAAAAGAGTTGCAGTGTTTACTGGGTTTGCTCAATTTCGCGTGCAAAGTTATCCCGATGGGCAGAGTATTCAACAGGAGGTTGGAGGGCCCTCTAAAAGGGGATAGCGGAAGCCGCAAGTCGTGTCCGGTGTCTCCAGATATGAAGGAGGATTTGAGAATCTGGGAGTTGTTCCTGGAGGATTTCAATGGGGTCTTGTTATGGAGGCAAGTGAGGACATCTAGTCAGGCTCTGCATCTGTTCACGGACGCGGCGGGAGCAAAGGGTTATGGGGCTTACTTCAACGGTGCCTGGAGTGCCGGGGAGTGGCCTGGGGCCTGGGTTGAGAGGGGATGGACCAGGAACCTTACACTCCTGGAGTTGTTCCCTATTGTCGTAGCCATTGAGTTATGGGGGCGGCAATTAGCAAACCAGAATGTAATATTCTGGTGCGACAATCTGAGCGTCGTGTTTGCTATCAACAATCTTTCAGTCTCTTCCCCTATTGTGGTGCGTTACCTTCGTTGGGTGGTGCTGCGGTGCTTGCAGCACAACATTGACTTTACGGCGCGGCATGTGCCTGGGGTTGATAACGTATTGGCAGACGCGTTGTGGCGAGGCCAATGGGAGGCATTCAGGAAATTGGCACCAAGGGCAGCAAAGGTTGGTACTCCTTGTCCTTCCTTTCTTTGGCAGGTGGCGGAAGGGGGGACGTGCTGACTTCGATGGTTCAGGCGTCACTGGCACCTGCTACCTGGAAGGCCTACGGCAAGTACTGGGCGGAATGGGAAGTCTTTCTCAAGGGTAAGGGCGTCCCGGTGGAATCCGGATCGCCAGCTTTGTTGCTTGAGTGGATGGTGTGTTTGAAGGAAGGTGGCTGTAGGAAAGGATCCATGCAGGGAAGGCTAGCTGCTTTATCCTTCTTTGCCAAATGGAGGGGTATCCAGGATGGGACGCATGCTTTCCTGGTTAGGCAGGTAATGAAAGGTTGGGGTAGGATAGAGGCTAAGTCAGCGGATCGGCGAGAGCCCATTACAATTCAGCGGCTGGGGGCGTTATTGGCAGCGCTGCCAGAAGTGTGCGCGGATGAGTATGAGGTTGCTTTGTTTAGGGCGCCATTTGCGGTTGCTTTCTTCGGGGCTTTGAGAGTAGGCAAGATAGTTAGTCCAACCAGGTCGGCGGTAGGTTGCGGTGTCCAAGCGCAGCATGTCAGGTTTGACATGCAGGCGCTATTGTTGTTCATCCCCAGATCTAAGACAGATCAAGAAAGGAAAGGTGTATGGTTATCCATACAGCAGCAGGACTCTGTGGAGTGTTGCCCCATCCGGCTCGCTTCTGAATTTTCGGTTAGGAGGCCAGGGAGTTCAGGGCAGTTTTTTATTCATGCGGATGGGTCCAATTTGTCCAGATTCCAGTTTCGGAGGGTGTTGGAGGAAGCGGCTAAGAGGGTCGGCTTGGACCCTGGGCTCATCGCTCCCCACTCCTTTCGCATTGGAGCAGCCACCAGCGCAGCTGCGGCTGGGGCATCGGAGCGAGAGATTAAGAAATTGGGAAGGTGGAGTTCCAAGCGGTATAGGTCATACATTAGACCCCTTCAGAGTAAAGTGTAGATAGTTGGAAAAGGGGGGGGTATGGACAAGTGGACGGGGACTTAGTAATGTGGATTTTTGTTGATTTTAGGTGTAAGAGCCCCTCCTTGTAGACCGTGGATAGTCGGCCACTCGTACGTTCACTGGGCGGCCATTCACGCTTTGAAGCGCCCGGGCGGCCAGCAGCTGGGATTTCGTCCAGATGCGGTTTCAATTAGATGGTTGGGAAAAAGGGGAATGTTGTGGAGTGATTTGCCGGGTCTCCTGGAGGAGGCCTTCCTTCGTTGGGGGCGGCCTTCATTGATAGTGCTGCATCTTGGGGGAAATGATGTGGGGAGTTTGCCTGTGTTGGAGTTGGTGAACATCATTCAATCGGATGTACGTTGGTTGAAAGTGCGTTTCCCGGGAGTGCGAGTGGCCTGGTCAAATGTGATTGCGCGCTTGCACTGGCGGCATGTGAGAGTGCACCGTTCAGCCTACCGTATTCGGAAGAAGTTGAACAGGGATGTGGGGAGGTTGATCGTGGAGGAAGGTGGTTTTGTAATCAGGCATGATAACATCTTGGGGGACTGCAAGCGGCTGTACAGGCCGGACGGGGTTCATTTAACAGAGGAGGGCTTAGAGCTATTTTTGGCTAATCTAGCTGGCGCGTTGAGGCGGCATGTCAGTTAGCTATCCCTAGGTGTGGCGGCAAGAGCTCCATTATGGGAGTCAGGTGGTATCTCTTGTGACGGGGTCCCGGCCGAATAATTTTTATGGTTTCCGCGAGGGTGTGGTCGAGCTAATGGGAGGGGCATGATGTTGCAAGTCGCAGCTTGTAACGCCTCTCCCCGCGGGCCTGCTGACCTAGAAACCCCTTGTGGATGATGCCAGCCTCTGAAGGGCAATGCTCGGCAGGAGCATTGCACCAACCAATCCGGGCCGGTGACCTCACTACGCTGGTTGTATATATATATACTAAATTATGGTTAGGCTTAGAATATAGTTTAGCCTCAGATGCCGCCACCCATATATATATAAGCCTTAAGCTTCTCAAGTTAATAAGTTTAGAGTTTGCCTGGTTCTGTTTAATAAACGCGACCTTGCTTCACGGTCTTATACCTCCAAATATGTGTCTGTGTCTTTATTGGGTAAGATGGGAATGAAGTCATGGCGATTTGACCCTTATGGTAGTGGAAGGCATATTTGTGCATGTAGCGTCTTAAGGGTTATGCTGCCTGACTGAAATGTGAAGCTGTGCAGTGTGTGAGTTTGCAACAATTGTTGCAATATGTGGGGTGGGGACTCTTACCTGTTATAAAAGTGCATGGATGCTGGAACACTTCCTCTTTCTTGTCTGCAACTGCTGGAGAAAGGTTTTTTCCCCGCCCATCCCTCCCTTGTTGTTAACATGTTTGATATTTTGTTGCTGGAAGGGGGGCGGCACTGAGGGAACAGCTGCCATTAGGGTGGTTTTGTTAGGACTTTGGCAGGGGCATGCCTACTCAGGCTAGCTGATCTTAAGTCCAAAGTGGTAATTTTTAGCTCCACATCATGGGCGTATGTTGTGCGTCTTACGTCTAAATGATGACCTTTATGGATACGGAGCAATTTGCTAGCATAAGAGTAGAAATCATCGGCTGGCGTGGCGGGGTCCCGGCCGAATAATTTTTATGGTTTCCACGAGGGTGTGGTCGAGCTAATGGGAGGGGCATGATGTTGCAAGTCGCAGCTTGTAACGCCTCTCCCCGCGGGCCTGCTGACCTAGAAACCCCTTGTGGATGATGCCAGCCTCTGAAGGGCAATGCTCGGCAGGAGCATTGCAACAACCAATCCGGGCCGGTGACCTCACTACGCTGGTTGTATATATATATACTAAATTATGGTTAGGCTTAGAATATAGTTTAGCCTCAGATGCCGCCACCCATATATATATAAGCCTTAAGCTTCTCAAGTTAATAAGTTTAGAGTTTGCCTGGTTCTGTTTAATAAACGCGACCTTGCTTCACGGTCTTATACCTCCAAATATGTGTCTGTGTCTTTATTGGGTAAGATGGGAATGAAGTCATGGCGATTTGACCCTTATGTATATCAACCTAACTAAGGCAAGGGCATCACTGCCTGAAATGTTGCTATATGTTGTTTTTAAAGGGGTAATCACTGTAAAAAAAGGTTTGTCTTTGCATTTTTTTATGTATTGCTGGTTATTTTTCACAAAATTGGAATGTTTATATCTGGACTTATGCAGAAAGACCTTGTGACGCACTAATAACAACTTAAGTGATAAAGAATTTGTAAAGGAAGATTTCTTCAGCTCACAGAGTAAGTGCTCCGGGTTCCAGAGCTACTTTTTTGTGGTAATAGAAAATAAAAAACTACAGCCAATCAGTTTCATCAGTGGTGCTGAGTTCACACTGCTTTGCTGTAAACTTGTGGGATTTCACCAAAATATAGCAAAATTATATAATAGACTTCTTTGAACTGAGGAGGGAAATAAAATCACTGTGCATGCACATGCCAGATGCACGATCCCTTTCATGTCCTGGGACTAGCATCCTGATTGGCTGCTGAGTCCCTTTACAATGAGATGTGGTTACTTAGTAAATTTTGAGGTAAAATATCTTCCTTTTTTATGTTTTCTAGTAAGCTTTTTACAGATATGCTGTATCACTTTCAAGTGATTCAACATTTGGGTATCATTCCCCTTTAAAAGTGAGTGTCTTAACAGATGTTTCTTATTACATTAATAGGAGGGCATAATAAATGGACAGTAAACGCTTTCATGTGCTAAAATTTGAGATCCTTCTCGCAATATGTGAACATAACAAAGGGTGATGATTTTTAAATTGTTGGTAATTAATTATACAATGGATTTAGACATATTTTTACGCTTATATACAAATCTCCACACTTGCTTAATGGGGCAATACTGGCTTGTTATTAGGATTTAAACAATATAATTTTTCGCTGTAATACTCTTATTTTTTGCCTTCTTTCTTATCACATCTGCCTTGCAAATGATAATTATACCCTAATTATGTGTTGCTTTTAGGGCTGCCAGGTAGGTGTCTGTGGTAAAAATACCGGACAGTAAATGGGGGGAGGGGGGTTGAGAGAAAATGAGTAAAAAAAAATGTGTCTCTCTCTCTATATATATATATATATATATATTGTGTGTGTGTGTGTGTGTATATATATATATATATATATATATATATATATATATATATATATGTATATAGTGGTATGTTTGTTTGAAAATGGGGGTAACCCCGAATCGTCACTTATTAAAGTTTATTTCTTCATGGACAAGATCCAGTGAGCGCCTTCTCTTTCTCATGATATATTGTGTGCTGAAGTGCACCCTGGGCACCACGGACAGACTTAGTCCTACAGCATAAAGTACTTTACCACCCTATATGTTTATATATATATATATATATATATATAGTTAACACAATAAAGGAACATGTTAACCACTCTTTCCAGACAAAACAGGTTATTTACAATGTTAACACACAAAAATATAACTGAAAAGTTCTAAAATACACTTTTTTAAGCCAGAGATGGGTGCACATCTGCTATATGCTGCATATAAAATCATTTTTGGAGGCTGGTACATTTGTTTCATTTACATACAGCTGCACTAATATATATATATATATATATATATATACATATATATATACATGCACTAATATATATATATATATATATATATACACATTTTACCTTATGGTGAAGGGTTAACCTGTTTGGCTCCTTCAATCTGGCAGGCTGTAAATCTCCCTCACTCGCAGGCTCAGACAGTCTGCAAAATTTACTCCCTGTTCCTAGGTAGAGAGCACCCGCGCTGAACTACGGTATCACGTGGCATAATGTCACTCACATCCAGCAGGGTCAGAAAGAGTGGCTGCTGTGCTGAGCTACTCATCCTCCCAAGTGACTGAAATGTCACTCGTATGGAGTGCTGTAGTAATCAGCTTTACTTTCTCCCCAGTGCCTCACTGCAACTGGTCTGTAAGGGCAAAAACGTTTTCTTTGTCAGGCAAGGTAGCCTTGTCCGGTATTTTTTAAAAGATATTACCGGACAGCTAATGGAAATACCGGGCTGTCCGGTTAGATATTGATATTTTTGGCCTTCTTTGGGCGGGTTTTAAATCTATCAAAAGTGAAACTGCATCTGACAGCTTTATTAAGCCTTAAAGCTATATTAGATTTATATTTTTTGCATATTACTTCATTATATTATAATTCTATTATATAATCACTCACAACCTTAGTAGCGCTGATATCTTAGTTTTTCTTTTTAAAAGGAAATTACAACATTATTCCAATTATTTATTACAAGGTATAAGGAAATAATTGATCTGACCATCTCACAGTATTTAATATCTCTTTGATGATGCATCTTAGGACACATAATACGGTTAAATCATATAACATGTGCAATGATAAAATAAATATTTACCTTGGCTGTCAGTGCTAACTTCTTGTTGTGGCCCAGATCACCACATGATGGAGCACTAGGATAGGTGACCTGGTTACAGCTAGCATAGTAACCTCATAGGGCTTAAAGGGACATGAAACTCAACATTTCTCTTTCATGATTCAGATAGAAAATACAATTTTAAAAAAGTTTCTATTTTACTTCTATTATCAAATTAGCTTAGTTCTCATGTTATTCTTTGTTAAAGAGATATCTACATGACAGGGAATAGTGCTGCCATCTTAGGCCTAGATTTGGAGTTTGGCGTTAGCCGTGAAAACCAGCGTTAGAGGCTCCTAACGCTGGTTTTAGGCTACCGCCGGTATTTGGAGTCAGTGATTAAAGGGTCTAACGCGACTTTTCCATACCGCAGATCCCCTTACGTCAATTGCGTATCCTATCTTTTCAATGGGATCTTTCTAACGCCGGTATTTAGAGTCGTTTCTGAAGTGAGCGTTAGAGCTCTAACGACAAAACTCCAGCCGCAGGAAAATAGCAGGAGTTAAGAGCTTTCTGGGCTAACGCCGGTTCATAAAGCTCTTAACTACTGTACCCTAAAGTACACTAACACCCATAAACTACCTATGTACCCCTAAACCGAGGTCCCCCCACATCGCCGCCACTCGATTAAAATTTTTTAACCCCTAATCTGCCGACCGCCACCTACGTTATATTTATGTACCCCTAATCTGCTGCCCCTAACCCCACCGAGCCCTGTAATACATTTATTAACCCCTAACCTGCCCCCCACAACGTCGCCGCCAGCTACTTACAATAATTAACCCCTAATCTGCCTAAGCGCCGCCACCTACGTTATACTTATGTACCCCTAATCTGCTGCCCCTAACACCGCCGACCCCTATATTATATTTATTAACCCCTAATCTGCCCCCCTCAACGTCGCCGACACCTGCCTACACTTATTAACCCCTAATCTGCCGAGCGGACCTGAGCGCTACTATAATAAAGTTATTAACCCTTAATCCGCCTCACTAACCCTATCATAAATAGTATTAACCCCTAATCTGCCCTCCCTAACATCGCCGACACCTACCTTCAATTATTAACCCCTAATCTGACGACCGGAGCTCATCGCTACTATAATAAATGGATTAACCCCTAAAGCTAAGTCTAACACTAACACCCCCCTAACTTAAATATAATTTAAATCTTACGAAATTAATTAACTCTTATTAAATAAATTATTCCTATTTAAAGCTAAATACTTACCTGTAAAATAAACCCTAATATAGCTACAATATAAATTATAATCATATTGTAGCTATTTTAGGATTAATATTTATTTTACAGGCAACTTGGTAATTATTTTAACCAGGTACAATAGCTATTAAATAGTTAAGAACTATTTAATAGTTACCTAGTTAAAATAATAACAAAATTACCTGTAAAATAAGTCCTAACCTAAGTTATAATTAAACCCAACACTACCCTATCAATAAATTAATTAAATAAACTACCTACAATTACCTACAATTAACCTAACACTACACTATCAATAAATAAATTAAATACAATTGCTACAAATAACTACAATTACATAAACTAACTAAAGTACAAAAAATAAAAAAGAACTAAGTTACAAAAAATAAAAAAATATTTACCAACATAAGAAAAATATTACAACAATTTTAAACTAATTACACCTACTCTAAGCCCCATAATAAAATAACAAAGACCCCCAAAATAAAAAATTCCCTACCCTATTCTAAATTAATAAATGTAAAAGCTCTTTTACCTTACCAGCCCTGAACAGGGCCCTTTGCGGGGCATGCCCCAAGAAAATCAGCTCTTTTGCCTGTAAAAAAAAACATACAATACCCCCCTCCAACATTACAACCCACCACCCACATACCCCTAATCTAACCCAAACCCCCCTTAAATAAACCTAACACTAAGCCCCTGAAGATCTTCCTACCTTGTCTTCACCATCCAGGTATCACCGATCCGTCCTGGCATCCGGTGCTGAAGAGGTCCAGAAGAGGGTCCAAAGTCTTCCTCCTATCCGGCAAGAAGAGGACATCCGGACCGGCAAACATCTTCTCCAAGCGGCATCTTCGATCTTCTTCCATCCGGTGCGGAGCGGGTCCATCTTGAAGACCTCCATCGCGGATCCATCCTTCTTCTCCGACGACTAGACGACGAATGACGGTTCCTTTAAATGACGTCATCCAAGATGGCGTCCCTCGAATTCCGATTGGCTGATAGGATTCTATCAGCCAATCGGAATTAAGGTAGGAATATTCTGATTGGCTGATGGAATCAGCCAATCAGAATCAAGTTCAATCCGATTGGCTGATCCAATCAGCCAATCAGATTGAGCTCGCATTCTATTGGCTGTTCCGATTGGTTTTTTTTCAGCTCAAACAGCCCCATTGTTTCCTATGGGGATATCGTGCACGAGCACGTTTTTGAGGCTGGCCGCGTCCGTAAGCAACTCTGGTATCGAGAGTTGCATTTGCGGTAAAAATGCTCTACGCTCCTTTTTTGGAGCCTAACGCAGCATTTGTTTGAACTCTCGATATCAGAGTTAAATTTATGGTGCGGCCAGAAAAAAGCCCGCGGAACGTTAACAGCCCATCTACCGCCAAACTCCAAATCTAGGCCTTAGTGTGCTTGCTACAGTATAACATTGTTGTAAAACTGCTTCCATATAGTACTACAGACACGTGCACACTCCTGAACTTACCTTCCTGCTTTTCAACAAAGGATAACAGGAAAACAAAGAAAATGTCATAATAGAAGTAAGATAGAAAGTTCTTTAAAATTGGACATTCTATCTGAATCATGAAATAAAAAATGTGGGGTTTATGTCCCTTTAAAGACAGGTGACTGTGAGTTCTCTCCCTCGGGTACGGCCACCAGTCCTCTCACCCATGAGAGTGACTATGCTGGACTGACCTACAAACAGTCCTATGGATGACTAACTCTGCATTGACAGCTTCAGTGACAATCTCCCAGACGTTATCCTCCTCACAGAACTGATCACCAAAGAGATGGGAGCTACTAGCCTTCAGGGATGATACCAATGCCTTGTTCTCAGCAGTGCTGAATCTGCAACCAACCAGCTTCTTCTTATATTTTCTGCTGTACGCAACTGACAAAGATTAGCACGTGATTAAGTCTTATATGAAGTCTTCATGGGGCAGGACACCTAACAGTTTAAAAAAAATCTCCTTCTTATAGGGGGCAGCATTCACCTCTTTGACCCAATCCTCCTTTTACTTATGCGATTCTACCTGGTTTAGATGAGTTTCCTGTAGGAAAGCTATTTCTCAGCCCATTTTTGTTTTAAATTGAAACAATATTGATTTAATTTTAATCAGAGAGGTGATGCTGCCAATATTCCACAAACAGATTCTAAACAAACTCCTTAAAGGGACACTCAAGTAAAAAATAAACTTTCATGATTCAGATAGAGCAGCAATTTTATATGCATTTGTGATTGGCTGATGGCTGTCACATGGTACATATATGCATTTGTGATTGGCTGATGGCTGTCACATGGTACAGGGGGAGTGGAAATAGAATTTTAAAATTGTCAGAAAAAAAATCTACTATTCATTTGAAGTTCAGACTAAGTGATATTGCATTGTCTTTTTATTTTACATTTACTGATTATGCAAATCTACTGTGTTTACTGGTCCTTTAAAGCTATTTAAAATTACAAACATGACTAAAATATGCCCTTCATCATGGAGGAAATCAGGAGGCATAAAAAACACACACAACACACTTTCATCACTTCCATCAAAGTAATCATCAAAACAATCTACAAAAGTTACTTCTTGTAAAGACCATTACTTCACAAACCTAAATTTAAAAAAAGAGGAAGAAATTTTCTTTTACTTTTTAATATTATTTACATAGTAACATAGTAGATAAGGTTGAAAAAAGACTGAAGTCCATCAAGTTCAACCTATACAAATCTAAAATACTTACAAAAAGCTCCAGTTAAGCTTAAATAACCCCATTAAATTGTGACCCATTTAATACTAGCAATCATATCCATGAATTTTGTTTATATACAGAAATTTATCCAGACTATTTTTAAATGTATCTATGGTATTGGCATTCACTACCTCCTTTGGTAATGAGTTCCACAATTTTATTGCTCTTACAGTGAAAAAACGTTTCCGTTGCAGGAGATTAAATCTCCTTTCCTCCAACCTTAAATTATGACCTCTTGTCAGAAACAATTTTCTTGGAATAAACAGAGCTTCTGCCATCTCTGTATATGGGCCTTGAATATATTTATATAAAGTAATCATGTCACCTCTCAAGCGCCTTTTTTCTAAAGAAAACAGACCCAGTTTGGCTAGCCTCTCCTCATAGGTTAATTTCTCCAATCCCCTTATTAGCTTTGTGGCCCTTCTCTGAACTTTTTCTAGTTCTGCAATATCTTTTTTAGCAATCGGTCCCCAGAACTGCACTCCAAACTCAAGGTGAGGTCTTACCAGGGCTTTATATAATGACAGAATTATGCTTTCCTCCCTTGAATCAATGCCTCTTTTAATACATGCTAGTATCTTATTAGCCTTTGAAGCCGCTGCCCTGCATTGTGCACCCATCTTTAGCTTGTTATCTATTACTACTCCCAAATCCCTTTCCTCCTGTGTTTGGCTAAGTCTTGTCCCATTTAAAAAATATGTAGCCTGCTTGTTTTTACTTCCAAAATGTAGAACCTTGCATTTTTCCGTATTAAATCTCATTTTCCATTCACTTGCCCATAGTTCTAATTTTAGCAAATCCCTTTGTAAAGAGAGTTCGTCCTGCTCTGACCTAATGACCTTACTTAACTTAGTATCATCTGCAAAAATAGAGATGTCGCTATTTAATCCTTGCTCCAAGTCATTTATAAAAATATTAAAAAAAACAGGGCCCTGATCCCTGGGGGATGCCACTGATTACCTTTGTCCAATCTGAGTATGATCCATTTACTACTACTCGTTGCTCCCTATCTTTTATCCAGTTATTTATCCATGAGCTAACATTTTCAGCTATTCCCAGTCCCTTAAATTTGTGCATTAATCTCTTATGTGGCAATGTATCAAATGCCTTTGCAAAATCTAAGTATATCACACCAACTGATTCCCCTTTATCTATATTTTTACTTACTTCCTCGTAAAATCGAATTAGATTAGTTTGACATGATCTATTTCTCCTAAAGCCATGCTGATTAGAACTCATAATCTTTTTTACACGAATATGATCATCAATATAATCCCTTATAATCCCTTCAAATATCTTCCCCACTATTGATGTCAGACTAACTGGTCTATAGCTTCCTGGATCATCCCTGCTTCCCTTTTTGAAGAGTGGCACCACGTCAGCTTTACGCCAATCCTGGGGTACCATGCCTGAGGATAATGAGTCTTGAAAATTAAGAGTAAAGGTTTGTCTATAACAGTGCTAAGTTCCCTTAACACCCTTGGGTGTATTCCATCTGGGCCTGGAGTTTTATTTACCTTAATATTTTCCAGTTTTTTCCTGATATCCTCTAAACAAAACCCAGTTAGTGGTATGGACTGGCATGTTCTATTCTGTTCCAAAGTATCATTCAATGGTTCCTCTCTTGTGTATACTGAAGAAAAAAACTGGTTTAGTACCTCAGCCTTCTCCCTGTCATTATTTATCATGCTACCCTCCACGCATTTTAATGTACCTATATTATCCTTCTTAGATTTTTTGCTATTTATGTACTTAAAGAACCTTTTAGGGTTAGACTTAGAATCCTCTGCAATTAATTTTTCATTTTCAATTTTGGCTAATTTGATTGCTTTTATGCATGCTTTGTTACATTCCTTATAAATATTGTATGCTGAGTCTGTACTATTTTCTTTTAATAATTTAAATGCCCTACGTTTTTTCCTAATTTCTCTTAACACATTTTTATTTAGCCATAACGGCTTTGTTTTTTTATTTTTATAACCATATGGTATGTGTTGATATGTATATTTATTTAACACATTTTTAAATATTATCCATTTATCCTCTGTATTTTTATTAGAAAATACATTGTCCCAATTTATATTATTTAATGATTTCCTTAAATAGTTGAATTTTGCTTTCTTAGATTTAAGTAATCTTTAGCTTCAGTTACATTTTCAATTATTTTGATTCCATCTGGAGAAAATATTCTAAGTTTCGCTGGATGCAATAGTACTGCATTCTTCCCTTCCTGAATTCATTTTGTACATATTTGAGACATTTCCCTCCTTTTATTTGCAATTTCATAAGAGAAATCTTGAAAGTAAAGAATCTTATTCAGTTGGGAAAGCTAATTCCTTAAAGGGACATGAAACCCAATTTTTTTCTTTCATGAGTTAGAAAGAGGGTGTGATTTTAAAAAAATGCAGTTTACTTCTGTTATCTAATTTGCTTCATTCTCTTGATATCCTTTATTGAAAAGTATATCTAAATAGGCTCAGTAGCTACCGATTGGTGGCTGCACATAGATGCCTCATGTGATTGACTAACCCATGTGCATTGCTATTTATTCAACAAAGGACATCTGAAGAATGAGGCAAATTAAATAACAGAATTAAATTGGAATATTGTTTCAAATTGTATTCTCAATCTGAATCATGAAAAAAAATTGGGGTTTCATGTCCCCTTAAACTGTTTAAATTGTATTAAGATCTCAAGCTGTTTTATCTTGAAAGTTTAAATATCTAGCCAATACCGGTACGCAGTGGAGGCTCCTCCATAGGAGCACAGCTGCACGTGAACCCCCAAAGAAAAAAGAAAAAAAAAGAAAGAAAATACATTTTTTGGCTGAATAAATATAATTTCTCCAATAGCCCCCCTATTGGAAAAATTATATTTATTCAGCCAAAAAAATGCTCCAGTCTAGACTGTCCAGTTTCATAAAAACAAAAATCCCTTTTATATACCTCTATACCTCTCTACCGCTCGTGCGGTAGAGAGGTATAGCCTGCCATAGCCCTTTGCATATTTTTTCTATGTGCCTGCTGCGCCACCCATAACAGAGCCTATACCTTTACTAATTGCACAATTTTCAGTGTGCGAGTTGGACCATTTCTATGGGCGAGCAGCAGGGGGAGCACTATTTTTAAAGTTTCCTTCTTTTTTTTGCTGGCTGCGATGATCGACTGCACAAGCCAGGAACAGGAAGCAAGTTACAGGAGTGCTGCTCAGTGCACATCCAGTAGCCAATGGGTGATCTGGGGATACTAATCCTGAGCTGCACGAGTATCTAGGTCCCACTGCTGCACTGCCTAAGAACTGCATCACCCGGGGATGGTGGTGTCACAGCATCGAGAAGGTAAAACCTTACTGACACTGTACCATTGGTCGTTATAGGCTCTAACTGTCTGCACCATAACACCATCCAGAAAGAGGAGTCCCGTTGCTGCCAATTCTATATTTTCCTTGCTTGCTGTGATCATGGATGATCCATGATCACAGCAAGCAAGGAAAATATAGCATTGGCAGCAACGGCACTCCTCTTTCTGCAGCCAGCTTGAAGTTGTGACTCGTGGGCTCCATAAAAAGAGGTATTTTTTCTAAAGCAGACAGACAGGCAAATCAGGCTTTATTAGCTCAATAGTTCACTCAGAAAATAAATCACTGATTTATTTTCTGAGTGAACTATTAAGCTAATAAAGCCTGATTTGCCTGTCTGTCTGCTTTAGAAAAAATACCTCTTTTTATGGAGCCCACGAGTCGCAACTGCTTAAGACACAATTTCCTTATTTAGTTAAGAAAGTGTAGGTGTCAATATTGGAGCAGCCACCAAAATGTGTGAAAAGTTAAGGGTATGAGACATGACAGAATTAAAAGTGTTTGCTATGTTGTTACATTCATTGTGTGTCAAGCAGCAAAGCTCCCTTTGTCACAACCTCCTGGTAATTTGACAGTGCAGATCTACTTCCCCTGTAGCCTACACTGTATAGGTATTTGTGTATACATATAGGTATACCTCTTGCTTCAAGGTGTTACCTGATAATATTTAAAAGAGAGACTTTGCTTCAAGGTGTTACCTGATAATATTTAAAAGAGAGACTTCTCTAAAGAAGCTAATACATTTTTGCATTTAAGTAAATGTTTAACCCAGTACGCAAGCCTGAAACACATCTCTCCTGTGACTTCAGAATGAAGTCATCATTTTACTTAACTCATACTCATACCCCAATAAATTTATGTAAAGAAACTTTTTTTTATTTTTACAAGTGAGCAAGTAGATACACCTAACCAGTACTATTTTAGTAAATAATATTGAGCTATTTTGCAATTTCCGAGTACATCATAAGAATTAAAATTATTTTATATAACTGGTCCGTGAACCCCCCATTTGAATAACCCACCAGCCGCCACTACCGGTATGTGGGAGAAACTTACCATACACTTTGCAATATAATCCAATTTGAGAACTGATAACTGCTGGGAACTGCTGCCGGAGGGGAGCACAGGACATTAGTACGCTGCAACTATGATCCGCTCAGATAATGAGCCAGCGTTTTTGTTTCTGTGTGAAAAAGTTCCCCAACAATACAATAGGCACATTGTGCATGCGCTAAAGCCGGTTACGATTAAGTTAGAAAAATTACAGGGATCACAAGAAGATCATGATGTCATGGATGACGAAAAAGGGAATATTTGTAAAAACTGGGCTATATTTGTAAAAAAACGATCTATGGCAACTTTATAGATACAAGTTAAAACTATTTTTGGGTTGACTGTCCCTTTAACTCCATTCTAAATATATCTTTCAGGTTCCACCCGATGGATCATTTCAACCTGTATAGGTAGTTTACTTTCTAAGAAGCCTAAGAACTTCGGGAGAATAGTAGAAGCAAAGTAAATTAAGCCTGATTGCTTAAGACTTCCTCAGATACCTATAATACAAAGATTATTTATTTTCGATCTGTTTTCTAGGTCCTCTACTTAATTCAATAAGAAATCAACTTGTTTTTTAAAATCATTTTGTTCTGGTCTTGTATTATTTGCTTAGCTTCTATCTCTGAAACTCTCATTTCAGCTTCTAATAAACTACCTGAAAATTGTCTCGCTACTAAAAAATACCAATTTTGGAGGTATGTCAAGAAAAGGCAGAAAACAACAGTTTTAGACTGTGAAGGTTAATTGTAGGGGTCGGGTGTCCTGCCCATATTTTTCACAGCTCCTTACAAGCTGGTGCTGGAAGCCTTTCAGTAGATGTTTAAACTATTATAGTAATAGTATATAATTATTTTTCCATATATACTGTTTGTGTTGCATCACTCATAGAATATTGTGAGTTTGTAAATGTAACTTAAAATCTGTTAAGTAAAAACAAGATTGTTAAGTAAGTTTCCTGCAATTGAAAGGTTTTTACAGATGTTTGAACATCTGAGATCCTACTTCCTGTGTTTAGATAACTATCCAGCTCTCTTGCAATCTTTCTTCTCTAATGAACTTGGAGAGGCCTGTTTTGGGCACAAATGAGTCAGTTTCAAAAAGCTATACCTAGAATTGAGATGAACGAAATTTCAGTAAATGAGATTAAGATGGTTTTATCAAACGTGATAGACACTTTAAACCTGATGATCAAAAGCTTAGGTGAGGTGATCTAAAATTATCCTCCAGCACTGCAAGAAACCTAGTGAAATTCTGAAAAGGCAGATTTTGCTATACTTCTCCAAGGGTTGTGCCCTGCATTTCTGTATGTAAAGGAGAGATAAGCCCAGTGCAATATAGCATACATGAGAGTTTTGCTGCATTTACACTTTGTGCTTTGTATTTTATATTACTGTACACTTCAGATTAAGTTTTATTACATTGGAACTTTGCATTTTATATTTTGCTTTTTTTTATTTTGTATACAGCAGTGTAATTATGATTGTGATTTTACAAATTTGATTATGCCTTCACAGTTTCTGTGTAACTTTAACAAATTAGTCTTATGCTTTGTATATGTATGTGTATCTTTTACAAATTACATTGCACTTTGAATTTCTTGTATTTAAAAAAAAACTGAAACACTGACAGCTTCAGTTTCCCATAGAGCTTAATTACTTTCTATGGGCATGATATGTAACTATTCTCTAGTTTGAATTTTTTTTTATAGTGCAGACTTCACAGGGATTGAACTCCCTGAATTCTACAAGAAAAAGTGCACCACCTGGAAGTCCCAAAGAGATAAGAAATGCCAGCAATAAAGCTCTATGGGATACAGAATTTCACAGGGGAGAGAAAAGGTAACTGGAGAACACCTGCAGCTGGTATAAAGGCTCAGTTTGTATCAATTCCAAATGAAACTGAAATGTTTTCACTACAATTTAACTTGCTTTTGCCTATAGTTTAGCATATATTACTTTTCTGTCAGTTAAATAAGTGTATTGTGAATTTTAAGGAAACTTCACCTGCATGCAGCTGGCAAGAAAATATGTGAGACCAGCGTGTTTAAAATACTTTAAGCATTTCACAAAATTTGTGAGAGAGCTTCAGACGTACCCTAGAAACTACCCTTTTCAGCCCACAGAACTACCAGGTCCCCCTTACTTTCTGAAGCAGTGTTTTATTTTAAAATAGAGAAAATACAAAATGCAGTGTAATTTGTAAAATATACATAGAAATATACAAAGTATTATCCTAATTTGTTAAAGTAACACAAAAACTTTCAAAACATAATCAGAATTCATAAATTCACTGCTGAATCTAAATCTAAATGTATTAAAATATCAAATAGAAAGTGCATAACTTAAATGAAGTGTAAAGTTTTATAAAATACAAAGCACAAAGTGCAAGTGTAACAAAACTTTCGTATCATGCAGTGTTATATTGCACTGGGCTTGTCTCTCCTTCAGATACAGAAATTAGAGAGACCTCGCAGTGCTGGAAAGTTCTGCCCTTTTTCTTTGAGCATTCAGTGAGTTTAGCCCCTGTGAAATCTGCACTACAATTTCTCTCCAAGCAGGAAAATATTTGATCATCAGGCCTTTGAGAGAAAGGCATAATGCAGGCTTTGTTAGCATCAAGTCAAATGATTTATTAGTAGATCTAGCAAAAACACAGTTTGTAAAGTTTCAAGATAAACTCATGTCATTTTATGAAATCACTATAATTACCTGACAAAATGGTGTGAGCCTCTCTCTGAACTTATAGATTTTGAATGGGTACTTCTGTAGAAGTCAGTTTCACGGAATGAGGTAGAATTTACTTTTAACTAGCTATAGGAAAATAGTAAATGTGAACTAAATGAGAGTAATTTGTTTGTTCAGATGATAAAACTGAAGTCTTATTTAAATGAGAAAGAAACAAATTCAGAATGATGTTCAATATCTGATATTGTGTTGGCACAAAAAGTGCATCTTCTTTAAAAACTGTGTTTCAAATGAACAATATTCTGAGCTTCTGAAGATAGCCCAGTTTTATTTTTCTGTATCAGGGCATAATGCCAAAGTTGAATGAGTATTATCATTAATGAATGCATAGTGGACTGATGAAAGGAACAGATTAATTATGGCATCCATTAGGGCAATCATTGATATGCAAAACAATATGGAACATTCAAATTACCCAGAATTCTACAACCTAACAAGCTATCTGCTGATTGGTGGATCCCTAAATATCCCCTGTTAAACTTGCTACACTTTCTCCTGTCTGCCTTTACCTTCTCTTCCTTTCACAAACAGCACTCAGACTATTTATATCTCTCATTCTCTTCTATCTTCCCCCCTCTACAACACACATGAACTCTATTCCTATCTCACATCACTCAGCCAACCATGCTCCACTAATACTAAGATGAGACACTCACATAAGACACCCACTCACCTTCTTTCTCTCACCATCTTCCTTCTCCTTGCAGCTGGGGATATCTCGCCTAACCCAGGTCCACCCTCTGCGTCCCATTGCTCATTACCGCAAATGACACCTCCAAAACTTTGCCTACGTAACCCTCTCAACCTCATTAACTGGACTTCTGTTAATACCCCCAATTCTCTTGTGCCCTTTAGAATGCATGCTCTGTATGCAATAAGCTCACATTTATTCACAACCTATTCATTTCACAATGACTTAACCTGTTAGTCCTCACTGAAACATGGCTCTCCTCCTCTAACACAACAGCTGTAGCCTCTCTGTCCCATGGTGCCTGCACTTCAGGCCAGGAGACAAACAAGGAAGGGGAGTAGATATTCTTCTGTCTCCATACTGTACCACTGCATTCCTTCACACACACACCTCCCCCCCCCCCCCCCCCCATCATCTTTTAAAGTTCATGGTATCTGCCGCTTCTCCTCTGTATCTATTTAAAAAAAAAAAAAAAAGAAGAAGAGAGGTTAGAAAAAACAAAAGGAAAGGGTTCTCATGTAGCTCTGGGCAGTGAGAAAGTATCTAAACAATTGGTTAATTTAAATACTTATTGTGTGCTTAAAATAATTGTCATAACATTGTATGTGGTTATTGGTTTAAGGCCAGCCAGGCTTTCTATTGTTATCAGTTAATTGTTGAATCATATACAGCAACATATTTGTGCAATGACAAGTCATGTGTGTATTTGTGCAATGACAAGTCATGTGTGTATTTGTGCAATGACAAGTCATGTGTGTATTTGTGCAATGACAAGTCATGTGTGTATTTGTGCTTTTACTGCAATAGTGCACATAACCAATTGTCTCTTTTGGATATTCCTATATATTTGGCTTCTGTTGTGTCATATTGCTGATAACCTTAACAAATAAAATTATATATATAAAAAAATGTTAATTGCTTTTATTCTTTGTCAAAATACTTCCCTCCTCATTCCAGTCAAATATCACTTTGTCCTGGTTTTATGGAAGATAATTATGGTGACCCTAATCAGTTGTGGGGTATTAGGTTAGGGGAGTTCTTAAGGTACATGTTTGTTTAGGTAGGGAGGTGCACAGAGGGATTATTAATTGTTAACAGCAGGAGAGGGGGACTTTTTGTGATTAGGTTGGCAGCTTAAGGGTTAATAGCAGGGGGATTTTGTGATGGGTCAGGGTCTGGTGGCTTTGGGGGAATAGTGAGAGTATTTTTTGTTGTGGTTGTTAGCAGGTTAATAGTGGGATACATATAGCTAAAATTTGACCACTTCTTAAGGAAGATCTGTCCCTACCCTTTAGGGGCATTAAGCCCCTAAGGATGGTTTACAGAAGAGGGTGGAGCCTTAAATCTTTACTTATGAAAACTGACATACATGTGGATAAAAACACTTAGCTTTTAAAGAATAAAACTTACATGTAATACAATGCTCACAGAATCCACTTTCCATCATCCTCAAACAAGATACTCCATAGATTATCCTGCACGTCCGATTATGTCATTTATTTTATCACTTGCCTGTGTGGGCGGTACTATGTAGGGAAGACGAACACCTCCTTTAGAGAAAGGTTGGCTATTCATGCGCACAGCCTTAAAAGAGGGTCATTCAGATCAACCGGTAGCAAGTTATTTCTTGGAAAATCAACATACAGTTTCCATGCTTAGAGTTATTTTAATAGATCGAGTCCCTCTTTTTTAAATCTATTGCATAAGTGGTAATGATTGGGCCAGTTTAATATATACAGGTAACAATAATAGATCATTCATCAGTTGGCTAAGTTGTTCAATATTATTTATGTATGTGACTTTAACATTTAGTTTAACTAGTAAGCCTTTGTTATATACATATACAGTAGGTATGGGTAAAATACACTTGTCCGCCTTAAGAACTTTGACACTACGCAATCAATCTGTTGATACAAAGTACTGCTGCACAAATTAAACAGCCCACAAACTCATTAGTAACTAGGCAATGCCGGTATTGTGATCGGATTTATAACATGGTAAACCTATAAAGTTTTAAATATATGTGTAATTTTATTTTATTCCAAATTCTCCATTAAGGGCCAGATGCGATATTAGCGCTCCACTGAGTAATATAGAGATCTGATCTCTGGTTAATTTTCTGAGCGCTAATTGCTAAGCAAAATTGCTTTGTTCTCTTGGTATTTTTGTTGAAAGCTAACCTAGGTAGGCTCATATGCTAATTTCTATGCCCTCGAAGACTGCCTCTTATCTCAATGCATTTTGACAGTTTTCCACAGCTAGACATTGCTAGTTCATGTGTTTCATATAGATAATATTGTGCTCTCCCATGGAGTTATGAGTCAGCACTGATTGGCTAAAATGCAAGTCTGTCAAAAGATCTGAGATAAGGGGGCAGTCAGCAGAGGCTTAGATACAAGGTATGTGCTTAGAGGGATATGGCTGCCCCTCACTGACGAGGCCCTAAGGAGGCCGAAACGATCGTCTGGGTTTGTCATGTTCCTTGTTCAAAGGAGAATTGCCTGGTATTTCGGGGCTGGACTGACCATGTTGGCGGGATCAGACTGATATACTTCAGGAAAGTTTTCCTCTGTGAAAAGCACAATTGGGCAGAAAGAAGCTACTCCCAGGTGGTAACCGGGCCATAGAACAAGGTATTGATGCTGCTGTTTCGTTCCTGGCAGACTGCTTCTCTTTCTGTTTTTCTTGGATACAAGGTAATTACAGAGGTAAAAAGTGTATTAATATAACAGTGTTGGTTATGCAAAACTGGGGAATGGGTAATAAAGGGATTATCTATCTTTTTAATCAATAAAAATTCTGGATTAGACTGTCCCTTTAACTTTTATAGTTTAATCACTTTCCTGTCACACAATTATAGAAAGTCCACATATCCCAGTGATATTTGTATGCAATTATTTCTAATTAAGATTCATTTGAGATGCAATTAGTGAATGACTTTGTTTTAAATGTGCCCGCGTTACATTCCAAATTGTGTTTTTGTGCCAGTGCAATTAAAAGTGCACTTTAGACAAATACTCAATTATACATGCATACTTCCATACCTAGTGTGTGCTCATGGAAAGGAAATATTGTATCTATTACTATTTTGTGATTCTCGTCACTTCCTGACACTGCCTTGGTATTTTAGTCCATCTCACCTACAATGCCCAGCACTCTGCTGTACCTGCTGAGAGAATAATACAAGGAGGTAAAGTGCAGGTGAGGAATTTGTAGATTTTTATTCAGCTTGTTTACATGGATATTTTACAGTTTTGGAACTATCATGGTCATACCATGCAAAGATAGATAGATGATAGATAGATAGATAGATAGATGATAGATAGATTATTCTGTGCAGTCACATACACACACAAAGATAGATAGAGAGACGTATATGTTTAGGTGTGTTTGTCTGTGTGTTTGTGTGTGTATGTAAGTAAATGTATGTGTGTGTTAGTATGTAAATGTATGTATATGTATGTGTGTATATGTGTGAGTATATGTGTATGTATGTGCGTGAGTGTATGTGTGTGTAAGTATATGTATGTGTGTTAGTATGTGAATGTATGTATATGTAAGTGTGTGTGTGTGTATATGTATGTATGTATATGTGTGTGTGTAAGTATATGTATGTGTGTGTTAGTATGTGAATGTATGTATATGTATGTGTGTGTATATGTGTGAGTATATGTTTATGTATGTGTGTGTTTATATATGTGTGTTTGTATATGTGTGTGTGTGTAAGTATATGTATAAATGTTTGTGTAAGTATATGTGCGTGTGCAAGTATATGTATGTGTCTGCGTGTGTGTGTGTGTAAGTATATGTTCGGTGTGTGTGAGTGAGTGTATTTGTGTTGGTGTATGTTTCTGTGTACATGTGGGAGTCTATGTACTGTGTGTATATATGTGTGAGTATATGTATATGTATGTATGTGTTTATATGTATGTGTAAGTATATGTATAAATGTTTATGTAAGTATATGTGCGTGTGCAAGTATTTATATGTATGTGTCTGCGTGTGTGTGTGTAAGTATATCTATGTGTGTGTGAGTGAGTGTATATGTGAGCATATGTATGTGTGTGTGTAGGTGTATGTTTCTGTGTATATGTGAGAGTCTATGTATATGTGTATGTGTGTGTGTAAGTATAGGTATGTGTGTGTGAGTGAGTGTATGTGTGTATATGTGTGAGTGTATGTATTTGTGTGTGTAGGTGTATGTTTCTGTGTGTATGTGGGAGTCTATGTATATGTGTGTGTGTGTTTAAGTGTAGGTATGTGTGTGTGAGTGAGTATATGTGTGTGTATGTGTATGTTTCTGTGTATATGTGGGAGTCTATGTATATGTGTATGTGTGTGTGTGTAGGTATAGGTATGTGTGTGTGAGTGAGTGAGTGTATGTGTGTGTAGGTGTATGTTTCTGTTTATATGTAGGAGTCTATGTATATGTGTATAAGTAAGTATACTTATGTGTGTATGTATGTGTTTATATGTATATATGTGTGAGTATATGTATATGTATGTATGTGTTTATATGTATGTGTCTGCGTGTGTGTGTGTAAGTATATCTATGTGTGTGAGTGAGTGTATATGTGAGCATATGTATGTGTGTGTGTAGGTGTATGTTTCTGTGTATATGTGAGAGTCTATGTATATGTGTATGTGTGTGTGTAAGTATAGGTATGTGTGTGTGAGTGAGTGTAGGTGTGTATATGTGTGAGTGTATGTATGTGTGTGTGTAGGTGTATGTTTCTGTGTATATGTGGGAGTCTATGTATATGTGTGAGTGTATGTATGTGTGTGTAGGTGTATGTTTCTGTGTATATGTGGGAGTCTATGTATATGTGTATGTGTGTGTGTGTGTAAGTATACTTATGTGTGTGTGTGAGTGAGTGAGTGTAGGTGTGTATATGTGTGAGTGTATGTATGTGTGTGTGTAGGTGTATGTTTCTGTGTATATGTGGGAGTCTATGTATATGTGTATATGTGTGTGTAGATATATGTGCGTATGTTTTGGCATTTCATATTCAGCACAACCATTGCAGGATTAAGTAAACAACCACGTGACCTAACCATCAGCTTGCACAGTAGTATAACTGGATTTTCAATATATTCCTGTGACAGGAGATATTTAATATGACATCACATTGATAATGAATGAATACATATAGGAAGCACACATCTTACTGAATTTGGCAGAATGTTCCAGCTGCCTGCGGTGACAGATGAATATGCTTGGGGTGTGACAGCAAAGCTGATTAACTAGAAGAGCATAAAGTGAGTTATTGTGATACAGATCCCTTCTCAGGTGGGTGAAACAGGATGTTGGCCGGGGGTCACTGTCAAATTATTCCCTGAGCATTCCTTCTAAAAACAGTGCACTTTAGTGATTCATTAGAGGGATATAAAATCCCCAAAAAAATTGCAGGCTCTATCTGAATCATGAAAGAAAAAATGTGGATTTCATGTCCCTTTAAAAAAAAAATCTCTAATTCTGAATAACTACAAACTTAACAACACAAACTACGCTGGCATTTTTATATTCTGGTTTTTATTTGTTTTATTTTACAATTATAGCCAATCATTAATCATAAAAATAGATACATAGATAATAGCAAAAGTGCTGTTCTACTCAAGCAGATTTGGAACAATACATTTGGTCCAATGGTTTTACAATTTTAGGCAACAATGACTTATTTCTTGAGGACGATATTAAAGTGTGATATCAAATTAATGCTTCAGACAGTTTTATTTTTTTGAAGAAATCCTAATAATTAAGCATATCTCTCGGTGCGCTCCAGCTCCGAGTAGCCACCAATCAGCAAGGGCTACCCAAGTGCTGAACCAAAAATGGGCTGGCTCCTATGCTTACATTCCTGTTTTTTAAATAAAGATAGCAAGAGAATGAAGACAATTTTATAAAAGGAGTAAATCTATCTCTAAATCTCTATCTGAATCATGAAAGAAAAATATTGGGTTTTGTGTCCCTTAAAGTAGATGAAAACATGTAAAATCATATTAATGTAATGTTCATTTTTAATAAAGTGTTATACTGTGTATTTACTGTAAATAGTTTACATTCCAATGTTCTGCACATAGCAGAATATGTTCTATGGGGTTTTTTAAATAGATATTTCTATATATATATCTGTATATATCTATACCTCATATATATATATATATATATATATATATATATATATATATATTCTGCTATGTGAAGAACATTGTAATGTGACATTTTCATATTTTCATGTCGGGTTAGCACACTTGAGAATATGCGATCAAGTTTGCGCGTAAGTAGGGTGTTACATTGACATCTATGGAGAATACGTTAAAACATTTGCGATATCCTAAGTTCGGCTTTTTGCACGCATCAGGTTAGCGCGCAAGCAAAAACGTTTTACTTTCAACATTCTATACGAGCGCTACCCAACGCGTGCAAAAAGCTTACTTCTAGTGAGCAAGAGTGTAAAATACTGCTCCACTTGTAATCTAGCCCCAAGTGTCCCAACAAGATAAATAGAGATTCCTACATGACGGGGAATTTTGAGAGATATGGTGAAAGTTGACTCAGCAACTGTACAAAATATATTGCTGGTTAGAACTATAAAAATATGTGATAGTTATAGAGCTTTAGGAACCATAACCAACCATTTCAAGAATGTTTAGAAAGAAAAATAAAGGAAAGAGAGTGAGAATGAAATTTAGGATGCTCGCAACTTCATAAAATCCAAATGTATTAATAATAAGACCAGAGGGCAACATAGTATTGTAGTCTTCATAAATATAATAAGTAAAAGAACCCAAACGTTTCAGAACACACAACTAAAATATCTTTATAATCTAACCTCAACAATCCTGAAAGTAACAATTATAATAACCCTTAACAGCCTTGAACCGTACCCCTGTTTAATTACTGGGCCCTGTACTTGGCATCAGAGGAACTGACATTTTTTTTGCGTATGTATAGCATCCATAACTGTGCATTGTATGGGAAATCTGTTTTTAGTTTAATGTCTCACTTAAAGTGACATGAAACCAATTGGTTTCATGATTCAGATAGAACATATAATTTCAAACAATTTTCCAGTTTACTTCTATTATCTAAGTTGCTTAATTTTCTTGATGAAGAGCATACCTTGGTAGGTTTAGGAGCTGGGAACTAGCTGCTGATTGGTGGTTTTATACACATATATATAAATATTTCAAATATCTAGAGAGAAATATTGAAGAGGACACAGTAGTGTTCTCTCCAAAAAAGACAGGGATTTCAGCACTCCATAAATTTAAAAAATATAATTAAGTCATTACACACATTCAAAAGAATTTATTGGATTTATTTAAAGCAGGTGTTCAACAGGCCTTTGCGCAACCAAACAACTTCTGGGTCCCCTAAACCAAAACCACACAAGATTGAATATAAATAAAATTAAATTTATTATCAGTGCAAACAAAAAACAAAAAGAAACAAAAAAACACATACATTTAAAAATACAGAATGTACATTAAATGCATAGATAAAGCTGGCCAGCTCACTCTGAGTTAACACAATGCAGGTAAATGCCTAGAGATAGGCTACTGAATTATTAAGCAACACCCCTACCCGCGGGTAGCCCTGTATGCCTACAGGAATCTGCTACCATGGATAATATTGGGGATCCATGCGTAATAAATCTATAAATACACAAATGAAAATGGCAACACCTTACTCAGAGGGTAACCCGAACGAACTTGGAAAACTTGCTACCTTGAGAGAAATCTGAGGATCTATGCCAGTCACTTGTATACTGTGGTTAGAAAGCTGTATGCTGCAACGAATACCACTCAGTGGCTGGTTCTCAGCTGTGCAAATGACGTCACACGCCAACGGCCGTATGCCCTGAGGAAGCCCCAATGACACTCGGTCACATGGGGGTGAAACGGCCGTTGGCGTGTGACGTCATTTGCACAGCTGAGAACCAGCCCCTGAGTGGTATTCGATGCAGCATACAGCGTTCTAACCGCAGCAGCAAGCAGGCACCGCATCCGGATTTTCATCATCCTAAAAAGGAGGAGGATTTCAAGCGCAAGAAGTGATTTGTAAAGTATTCATGGACTTACGAGTCTAAAATGGAATGCACTGTCTGGAAAATGTACTAAATTGTACACATTAGAGCCTCGAACAAGGCTACAGCGGATGTGGAAAGTTTTACTAACAAATTTTCTTAACAGCCCATACTGCTTGCACTATCAATGTGATTGTTAAAAAATGCTGTACGCATCTCTTATTAGAGAAACATAGATCCCTAATTAGTACCATGGTAGCTGGAACCTTTTTGCAATATTGGTGCTACCCTCTGGTCATGGTGTTGTTTCTCGAACACAGAGTGTAAAATGTTAAGCATGTAATCTTTGTTATACTTCAACTGCACCGTATACAAGTGACTGGCATAGATCCTCAGATTTCTCTCAAGGTAGCAAGTTTTCCAAGTTCGTTTGGGTTACCCTCTGAGTAAGGTGTTGCCATTTTCATTTGTGTATTTATAGATTTATTACGCATGGATCCCCAATATTATCCATGGTAGCAGATTCCTGTAGGCATACAGGGCTACCCGCGGGTAGGGGTGTTGCTTAATAATTCAGTAGCCTATCTCTAGGCATTTACCTGCATCGTGTTAACTCAGAGTGAGCTGGCCAGCTTTATCTATGCATTTAATGTACATTCTGTATTTTTAAATGTATGTGTTTTTTTTATTCTTTTTGTTTTTTGTTTGCACTGATAATAAATTTAATTTTATTTATATTCAATCTTGTGTGGTTTTGGTTTAGGGGACCCAGAAGTTGTTTGGTTGCGCAAAGGCCTGTTGAACACCTGCTTTAAATAAATCCAATAAATTCTTTTGAATGTGTGTAATGACTTAATTATATTTTTTAAATTTATGAAGTGCTGAAATCCCTGTCTTTTTTGGAGAGAACACTACTGTGTCCTCTTCAATATTTCTCTCTAGATATTTGAAATATTTATGTGTGTTACAGGGTCTGCACCCAAATAATAATCAGCAAATAAGTAGATTTTTGATACCTTTTCCCTAACAAATTCAGTGTATTTTATATATATATATATATATATATATATATATATACCTCTTGTCATTGGCTCACCAATGTGTTCAGCTAGCTCCCAGTCCTGTATTGCTACTCCTTCAATAAAGGATATCAAGAGAATAAAGCAAAATTGATAAAAGAAGTGCATTGAGAAGTTGTTTAAAAATGTATGTTCTATCTGAATCATACAAGAAAAACGTAGTGTTTCAAGTCCCTTTAAACATAAACCAATTCCTCACATACATGCCCTACTCATTTCATAGATGTCCACCCAAATAATTATATTTTATACAATAACGTAATTACAATACAGACTGCTATGAACTTTATTTACCTTGGTAATGATGTGTATATTTCTTTATCTGTTGTATTATCCATAATTGCTATAAGCTATGATAAAGAATTATTAGGGGATACACCTAATGTTAATAACATCTACCTACAGGGATTTGCCTCAGCAGTGAGTGGAAAGCACAATATCTCTACCAGAATGGATAGCGGATGGTCCCTATCGATAAGCCTCATGCTGATTGCAGGTAAGGTTAAAGCACTGAGCTCTCAGGAAAATGAAATACAACATAAACTCCAGCTACAATCACATGTACCATGTGACACTAAACAGTTCCCATCAATACAAGTGATCATATTTATATGTAGATCTCAAGCAGCTCGTGCAATTGCATGAAATAAGTAATTACAGCTTTAATTGTGACAAAATAAAGTTATTACTATTATTGATATGCGACCGTTATAGAATAAGAAATTTAATACTACACTTAGGTGTAACTTTGATCCAGTATGAGTAAAAGGAATATTATAGCATAACAATAACATATCTAGTGATCAGAGTCTTTTTTTGTTGTTGCAACTAATCACATTTTTTACTTATGTGTTTAATCCTTGCATACAGACTGTGATTGGTGGGTGTACATGAATGCTGATCCTGATTGGCTTATTCCCTATGCATCAACAAAATAAAGCATGTTGCCCTAATTTGCTTCATTGTTTGGACTGGAGTAAAGAGGGTTTATGGTGTAAATCATTTTTATTGTGTAAAAGAATTGTCAATATATCAATTTTATGCACAATTTCACTTCATACCAACAGTCTGATTTCCCTCTCCCTCCCACTGTTAGCTGAAAAGTAATGGGGGCTAGTGCGAATAATTATGTAGCTTGCCATAAACTGATAATACTAATTCCACCATAGATAAGGGGGTAATGTGCTCAGCTCTACAAATATAATTTACTCAAAAAGGTTTTACAATAAAGATAGTTTGATTAAAGTGCCGTTGTAGTTCAAAATTGACAAGTTCTAATCTGTTAAAACATGTTCATTTTAAGACTATCGACCCTACACTACTGTGTGTTTAACCCCAGCAAAGGGGTTGAACAGAAAGCAGTATACCACTAGAGATTTGCAGAGCACTGCTGGTCCTAATAGGAAACAACCGCTCATCCAATCAGCAGCTCTTTTCACACAACTCAGATGTGGATTAGTGTAGCTGATTGGATCAGTGTCATCTTCTGCCCAGGACCAGCAGTGCTCTGCAAATTTCTATTTTGGGTTTAACTCCATTGTGGGGGTTAAACGCACAGTAGTGTAGGGTATAATGGCCCTTTAAGGGAGTTGGTGCAATCTAATGTTTTTGAAATGCAGCAAAAAGTAAGTTGTAATGTTTACACACCACCAGCATAAATATAGTTTGTTTTAACCTATCCTTTATTTCCAACACATCCCTGGCACAAAGCCGACACACGGATCCTAAAGCTATAGCAATGTTTAAAGGGACAGTATACTGTAAAATAGTTTTACCCTTAATGTTTTACAATTGCTTTTTTTACCAACTGCAGAGTAAAAAATGTATGAAAATTAGCCTTTTAAGGCTTATTTGTGTCTATTAAAGCTCTGATTTTGTGTTTTGAAGCCACAACCTAATAAAATGGGTTGAGCTTGTAGTATAATCCGATCTCATTACTGTATCACATTGTGCGCATATACCTGCTTCTTTATCTTATATCTGTCCTTAAAACAATCACCAGTACTTTGAGAGAACAATGGAAAATCAACATTGTATTACCTTATCTCTGCTATATCCGACTGGGAGTGTAATTTCTTCTGCTGGCTGTGTTTACAAAGCTTATCTATAGCTGGTACGCGCGGCCACAAACTTTCAGAATAGGTGGGGATACCACATGCTAAATCAACTATTTCAAATGCCAATATAAGGGTAAAGGAGCTACTTGTAAACAATTTAATACACTCCAGCAGGTAAAGTGGATCATTGGGAACAAATTAAAGGGGAGAAATTTTTTGAGTAAACTGTCCCTTTAAGCTTGTTATTATGGTTTATGGCACACATGATTAGCCGTAGGGGCAGTATTATTAAATCACAATACAATAGAAATGAAAGGAACAGTAAACACATTGAGATTTTAATATAAAATGTTTAGTTATTACTAAAAAAAAAACCTTTGCAATATACTTTCTTTATTTATTATTTCTATTTTTATGTAATTGCCGAGCTCTGAAATTTGTGGATCTTCTCATTCTTAGTGCTATAAGAGTAGCCTGCAGGATTCTCAATGCCAACCCTGCTACATATATTTCCAAATTGGCTTTAGCAGATCACAACTGCAAAACAATTCACTTAATACTAACTAAATAATAGTGATAAGCCTTGTTGTCTGCAGATTTAAATCAAGATTGGCTCATCCAAATAAGGCAGGTGGTGGTCAAATGTGGCTACTGAAAAATGTGTTAATCTGTTTTTAAAAGGTCTAGACTTGGCCTATATGTTATTCTATAGCAAGACAACATAAATATCTTGTAATTACAAGGTGTTTACTGTTCCTTTAAGAAATTTGTAACCCATTTACAAAACTGTTTCTAGACTGCTGATCTAGAATGTGTAGTTAGAATATATATATATTTGCTGAAACTTATTTACAGGGATATGAAACCCAAATATGTTCTTTCCTGATTCAGACAGAGCATAACATTTCTAAAAAGTTTCCAAATTACGTCTATTATGAAATTTGCATCGCTCCCATGATATTATGTGTTGAAGAGATACCTAGGTAGCATCTGGAGCACTACATGACAGGAAATCGTGCTGTTATCTAGTGCTCTTGCAAATGAATAATATTCTGGCAAAACTGCTACCATATAGTGCTCAAGAAATGGGACGGCTCCTAAGCATACGTGTCAGTTTTTTTAATATAAGATACCAAGAGAACAAATTATAAAGTTGCTTGAAATTGCATGCTCTATCTGAATCGTGAAAGAAATTTGTTGTATTTCATATCCCTTTAACAAGACATTCCTTTAAAAACTGGAGTACAGGGTAGCATTTAAAATGTATATGGCTTCATGATGCATATTTATAATTAAACTTACCATACATTTGCAGTTTCCAGACTGCCACAGCCTTACCACTATTTTTAAAATACTGGGTACTATAAAGGCTGCAGTGCCCAAACTATAAATGTGAATCACCTAAAGTTCTCATTGTCTTGTTGGAAAGCATCAAGCACTTAGGAGTGTATGAGCCTTGACATTAAAGGGACATGAAACCCAAAAATGTATTTCATGATTTAAATAGAGCATGTGATTTTAATCAACTTTTCAATGTACGTTTATTACCAAATTTACTTCATTCTCTTGTTATCCTTTGTTGAAGGAGTAGCTATGCACAACAGGGATCTAGCTGCAGACATCTGGTGAACCAATGAAAAAAAAGGCATTTCTGTACAGCCACCAATCAGTAGCTAGCTCCCAGTAAAGCACTTCTGTTCCTGAGCCTACCTAGGTATTCTTTCTCAAATAAGGATACCTAGAGAACAAAGAAAATTAGATTATATAAGTAAATTGGAAAGTTGTTTAAAATCCTATGCTCTGTTTAAATCAAGAAAAAAAATGTTTGGGTTTCATGTCCCTTCAACGGTTCTAGAACCCACAGTCTTATTTGGGGATTAAGCAATAGCACAGATTTTGTAATGAATTGTAAAAGTTTCCCTGCCATCTTGCTAGACAATTAGTCTCTAATGTCCATGTAAAGCTTATCTGTTATTGTCTTGAACAAAAATATAGAACATAATTATGTGAAATGGAAAATGTGGATATACATAGAATGGGTGAGTACATTATTTTACAATGCAATGCTTTTCTTTTTAAAACAGGGCTCATAGCAACTGTGTCCTGTCAAACAACTTCTGTCTCCGGGAGAGGTATGTTCTATATTGTTACATGCTAGCCAACAGCTTTTCCATCATAATGTAGCAGTGTTATAGTAAAACAAGCAAAAGACACAAATATAAATATGAAATGAATACAAGAAGACTTGGGTAAAATGTTATTGTTTTGCAACATATATTAGTAATTGTTTCCATGAATGGCAACATTTCATTTTCTTCTGAATATGTCAATATTTTCTATTATAAAAGTGTTATTAGATCATCATTATAAATATATATGAATAGAATTACATGATTTATAGCCAACAGCTTCTAAAGAGACATTGATTTAAACAGATATTATTGTCCATTTTCATTTTCATTACTCTGCAAAAAAAAGTTCTCTTCTCATTTCATAGCTCAATTAGATCAACAACTGAAAATTTAGTTCTACAATAGCACAATCTTAAATATACTATGGAGATTTTTCTTTTTTTACAATTATCTTAAAATCTTTAGTAATGCTAGTAAACAGACTAATGTAATAGTGTCAGCAATCATTTTAATAAAAAAAACAGTATTAATTATTTTAAGAGATGTTTTTAAAATATGCATATCAATATAATTAGTGACGTTAGTTTATAAATAATAAGCATCCCATAATAAGGTTTAAGGCATATGAAACCCAAAAAATTTTCTTTCATTATTCAGATAGAGCACCAATTTTAAGCAACTTTCTAATTTACTCCTATTATAAATTTTTCTTCTTCTCTTGGTATATTTAATGAAAAAAAGGAGCTGACCCATTTTAAGTTCAGCACCTGGGTAGTGCTTGCTGATTGGTGGATAAATGTAGCTACCAATCAGCAAGCGCTGCCAAGGGTTCTGAACCAAAAATGGGCCATCTTCTAAGCTTACATTCCAGTTTTTTTTAAATAAAGATACCAAGAGAATGAAGAAAAATAATTAATAATAGGAGTAAATTAAAAGTTGCTTAAAATTGCATGCTCTGTCTTAATTATTAAAGAAAAAAATTTGGTTTCATATCCCTATAAGATTATTGAGCAGAAAATTCATGAGGTTGTTGAATCTTATAATTACAGATGATAGGACAAAATCTACACATTTTGCTGATAAAGAAATAGCTAAATATAGAAGGAGTAAGATAAACTGATAGATCTATACACAGACAAGCAGACAGACAGACACGGTACGTTGATAAATTAGTAGACAGACAGGTACCCATACATAAGTAATAAGATAACTTGTTGTGTTACTTTTAATTCACCATCATTTGCATTATTTGACTTAATTAGCAAAGACATATGACTTATTGCAACAATATCACGTGACTAAATGAGCAATGAAAAGAATCTATAAAATGTTTTCAGGATTTCAGAGCAATGACTACCTTTGTGCAGTACCCATATTTTTATAGTTATCTATTGCTGGGCCTGCAGACAGTGACATCTAGTGGGTCATTCTGGCTTTGCATCTAAAGTGGTAGCTTGGCCAAGTGTGACTCCCAGATTTGTATATTACCTGGCTGTCACATTGATTTGTTCAGTTATGAAAGAGATCACATGTTACTGAATGAGTTATGTAGAGCTATACAAAGGGTTGCCATATTGCCACTTTAAAGGAGTTCACTTACAAAAAATACATATGTCAGGGGCTGTTTTAAGAAATGGTTTGAAATAATGTTCTGCTGCAAGAACCCTGACGTATGTGTTTTTGATAAGTGTCCTCCTTTAAAAGGACATTTTAGCAACCCTAGTTGTACAGAAATTAAAAGGAACGGGCTCTTTTAAAACAAATTGGAAATTTAGAACCAGATTCTCTGTTTGCCAGCATGGAGACAAATGTAACACCACCTCTTGCACGGTATCACGCTCACTTAGTTACAAGAGGGGGGTCTGAACCTGTTAGTTCCAAACTGATGAGTGGCCTCCCATAGAAATTAATATAAATTATACATAAAACTCCAATTTTTCTTTCCTTATTCAGAAAGAGCATATAATAGTAACCAACTTACCAATTTACTATTCAAATATCAAATTTGTTTCATTTTCTTGGTATCCTTGGTTGACGGAGCAGAATTGCACTGCTGGGAGCTAGAAGAATACATCAGGTGAGCCAATGACAAGAGGCATATATGTACAGCCACCAATCAGCAGGTAGGCTTTTTCAACAAAGGATACCAAAAGAACAAAGCAAATTAGATCATTTTATGTCTTTTTTTCTATAAGTGAATTAAGTATATTACAAGGATGCATTATTAAAACTTGAAGGCACAATATGCTTAGAGACCTGTAAGAAAACTTCATACATGCCCAAGGTTTACCATTACCATTCAGCAGCTAGAACCTAGGTTTTTTGCTGCTCCTGAGCTTTCCTAGATAAACCTTTCAGCAAAGGATAACAAGAGAAGGAAGCAAATTAAATAATAGAAGTTAATTGGATAGTTGTTTAAAATTGTATTTTCTGTCTAAATCATGAATGTCTAATTATGACTTTACTGTATCTTTAATTATTAAACAATGAATGAATAATAAACATAGATGCACAGGTTCAGACATACATAAAACAAGGAGTCAGAGACAGTTCTTTGTTTATTTAAAGGATTTGCAGCCACATCAGGTTAATGTGTAGTTTTTATGTAAATGTGCGTAACAACTTTAAAAAAAAATCGAATTCTTCTTATAGTATCTTAGACGCTTTTTTAAATGTAAGCATAAGCAGCAAGCCAAAAAAATACATATAAAATGTACGCTCATGTTTTACAGCTTGCTGTCTCGTCATTGTGTCATTTACATAGTAGCATGACAGGGGACAACAGATTTAAAAAGTTATGATAAGGGCGGCCAAGGCTAATGATGGTGTAGGGCTCAGACGCAGCCTCAGGCCAGACAACGGCTGTACAACAATTGCATTTTTAAGAAAACATTTAGAATTCTTTTTGACACAATTGTATGGTTGGCTGCAGGCGCCGCCACTCACATTGCCCACTCACATTGCCCAATCACATTGCCCAATCACATTGCCCACTCACATTGCCCAATCACATTGCACAAGAGAAGAGAGAAAGCCTTTGATTTAAGGAATTGCAGCCAGCCACAGTTGCTTGGTACCACGTAAGTGTTCAGAAAAATAAAAGGAACAATCTTTTCCAAAAGTGCCACAAAATCTTCTGAAGATTTTCGTTTGTTGTATTTTTTTTATCTGTGTTTAGCTTGCATCACATTTTTTACCACTTTTTAAAGTCTGAGCTGCAGTGGAAGGAAATAGAGATGGAATGTGTGGGGTTTGATGTCCCAGCATTTTTGTATCCGGTAACAGAATACCCCAGGGTCAGGTCTGAGACACTGCTGCCAAACACAGACCACGGGGCAGATTTATTATGATGCAGGCGGACATGAAATGCTTGTGCAATGCCACCCCCTGCAGATTTTTGGCCAATCGACCGTTAGCACGGGGTGTCAATCATCCAGATCGTATCTGACCGCGATGATTGCTGTACGCCGCCTTAGAGGTGGCGGACGAGTTAAGGAGCAGTGGTCTGACGACCGCTGCTTCTTAACTTATGTTTCCAGTGATCTGGAACTACGGTGGTAGATTGCAGCCTCCACTGCTTGTTAAATCTACCCCTACAACTCTATTTCCTATGCTAACACAAGTGAAAAGATTAAAGATAGTGGGCTGGATACAAGCAGTATAATACCTTAGTGATATTTGTATTATAATGTTGTAGTGCCACAACCGGTACAGTCCTGGATATAATCAGCCTGCAGGGCCGCCATCAGGGGGTGACAGGGGTGACTCCTGTCAGGGGCCCAATGAGCCAGGGGGGCCCCATGAGGCAAGAACAAACAAAAAAATTTTTTTTTTTTTTTTTTAATTTTGGCAGCCACCAGTGGGTACTACAGCAGAGTGCTAATTGATCATGAGAAATGTTATTACAAGTAGTAAAGTATTAGCATTTGAGATGATTTCTTAGTGTGCACTAAACCACTATGCACAGTGTGAGACAGACTTGGCACTTTATACAGTGTGTGCCTGAGTCAGACGGCTGATCACTTTCATTTGAAGAGGAGGTAGGACTTACTTAGCAAATGTTTTTTATTTCTTTGTGCAATTTTGGATTGTAACTTCAGTGTGGTAGTAGTTTATGGTGGGGCCAGGGGTCCATAAAAACATTTTTTTTTAGCAGCAGTGTATTTATGATTATTTGACAATGCTGTAGAAATTCTATATTTAAAACCATGCAGAAATGTTTCCTCCTCAATACAGAAATGGTAGATGCCCTTCTGGCAGATATGCATTTTAGATATATATATATATATATATATATATATATATATATATATATATATATATATATATATATATATATATATACAGATATATATATATACATATATATATATATTACATTACATTCCAGTTTACTGCCCCTTTATACAAGGACTTTCCAGATGCAAGGAGGCATTTTATCTAAGATTTTTACATCTGCATAAAATTTTATACTCTCAGACTAAGATTACTCAGTGTTTGAAATGAGACAGGTTAACTTAAAATTGTTCAGTTTACACTACAGCTGACTTAGTTTTGAAATACATACCAACAAGCCTAAATCCTGCATTTAACCAGATCTAATGGTATGAGTACCACAGCTTATGGTCCCACCAAGACCATATAGAGTACAGCATTTTCAAAATCTATAAGTACAGCTGACAGATGGGAAAATTTGTACACTATATTTGAAGTGGTGCTCATGGTTGGGGAAAATGGGAAAAAAACAAACAAACATATGTCAACCTTTTAAAGGTACTTTTCTTCATCTAGCCATCTACCCAGCTCATTAATGTACAATTTTGAATTCACAGAATTATTTTTGTTTGCACATTTACAAATATGATTCTTTAAAAAGTGATCTCTTAATTTCTGCATTTTTTTTATCATGCATGTCACACACTGTTGATTTAGGGGATGCAAGGTGCATAAATGTTTCCTCCTGTGAGTATTTCTGTGGGTGTATGTGTTTATGTCTTTGTGCTTTGGTTTGTGTCTCTATGTGTATGTATTTTTTATCTGTGGGTCTCTCTGTGAGGGTGGGTGTGTATGTCTTTGTGCATTTTCTGTGGATGTCTGTGAGGGTGTGTGCATATGTCTTTGAGCTTTTTCTATGGGTGTTTCTGTGAGGGTGTTTGTGTGTATGTATGTATGTCTGTGTTTTCTGTGGATGTCTCAGTGACGGTGTGTGTATGTATGTCTTTCTGTGTTTTTCATGTGGTTGTCTCTGTGTGTGTGTGTGTGTGTGTGTGTGTGTGTATGTCTTTGTGTGTTTTCTGTGGGTGTCTGTGTGTGTGTATGTGTGTATATGTCTTTGTGTGTTTTCTGAGGCTGACTCTGTCAGTGTTTCCTTGGGTGTATGTGCAAGTTTGAGTTTGTGTGTGTGTGTCCATTGTCTGTTCCTTTTTAGGACATTTTGACCTTACTACTAATTATTCACATCTTTCTACTGACTTTGAGACTAACAAGACCTTTCCGGAAGTAACCACTCCACCATTTAACCTTTAAATTATTGTTTAGGCAGTTCAGGGCCCTTCCTTTCAGCCACTGCATGCTGTTGTCATAATTTAGTTGTCATCTTCCTTTACAAAAAGATAATCAGAACTCCATATGTTGTTTTCTAAATCTCCTTTTTTTACAAAACTGTAGTCTACCTAATTACTTGTCAGGTCAATGTAAACAAGTGCTAAGTGTCTGTTTGGGTTTCTGTGTCTGAGTGTGTTTCTTTGCCTGTCTGCTAGAGTGTCTATATGTGAATCCTTATGTTTGAGTGTGTTTGTGTGTTTCAGTGTATGAATGTGTCTGTGTGTGTGTGTATGTTACTATCTTTACAACATTTCCAAGTTTAAATAGACAATTAAGAATAAAGTGCATATACATTTTAGTCACTTGGTCAAAAATTGCACATGTCAAAGGAGGGGGGGGCCTGATCAATGGTTGAGTCAGGGGCCCCAAAATTTCTAGTGGCGGCCCTGTCAGCCTGGAAATGTAAAGCAGGGTATTCCAGCTTGGGCAGATTGAATTTCAAGAAGTTCATCGGCTTAACAAGGTTTGGGGAGAGCTATGGCCACTGAGGTTTAAGGATGTTGCCAGTGACAGAGAAAATTCTCTCACTTTGGACATGAAAGCAGATCCTTAGCAACTACAGAAAGGGCATGCCAGACTGTAGTCTTCTGACCCCAGTATACTAATGGCTCAGAAGTAGGAGGCAATGGAGGCTCAGCAAGGCAGGCTTTCACCATCTAAGAAGTGCTAAACTCACTTTGTAGGGGTATGGGTTGTCCTGACCAAAGACAAAACCTTAGCCAAAATGCTGCTGCTCCGTTCTGTCGGGTCTAGCCGTGTCTGAGGATGAGCAAAGGAAGATGAGGAGGAAGACATTTGCATTGTAGTGCTTCTGCCACTGCCAGAAGGAGCTTACTCATGCTCCTCCTATTCGCCTTCTCTCAGCAAATTCCGTTATCTTTATTAAAGCTCTTGCACCCTTTCAAATATATTGACTAAAACCTTGGTAATGCCAATATCAGAATTACCATTCTATTATCTTTAGAAATAATTTGTATATTATAACATAGCGCTCTTAAGAAACTTATAAGATTGATAAATGTAAGCATTGTTTTGTTTTTTTGTAAAAAAGCAAAAATTCTTATTTTAAAATTTTGTTAACAGCTCCAATGACAATTTCAGGAGGTACCACTACACCAATAGCCAACACAACCCCCAGAGGTACCACTACACCAATAGCCAACACAACCCCCAGAGGTACCACATCCAGAGGAAGCATGACACTCACTACAGCCAGCACAACGCCAAGAGCCAGCACAGCACCAGCAACCACTACATCATCAGTGTCTACTACAACAAGTTCCAGCACAACACCCAGAGCCAGCACAGCAGAGAAAACCACAACATCCTTGGTGACTACAAGAACTTCTAACACAACGCCCAGAGCCAGCACAGCACCCACAGGTAACACAATGCCCAGACCTGGCATGACCCACACAACCAGCCCTGCACCCAGATCCAGCACTGCATCCTCAATGTCTACTGCAACAAGTTCTAGCACAACACCAAGAGCAAGCACAGCACCAAGAACCACTACAACCTCAATGTCTACTGCAACAAGTAATTATTTTCAATTTATCATTGTAAAAGTTTTTAATTATTTTATGTGAATGTACAAATAATGACCAGAAACAGATAAAAATGATAACTAGACAGCAATATAGAAGATACCGAATGTCCCCCAATAAAAGAGCCATAAACCTTTGAGTGCTAACGACGGCTCCTAGTCAGGTGCTGACGACGGCTCAGAGCCGTCGCTAGCACTCACCCACCTTGAGGGCAATCTGGGGGCTCCCACCTCGTAACTGTGCAACTTTATTTAAAATTAACAATGGACAGTATAGGTAAATGGGGGCATGCTGCTTAGAAGCCTGTATCTCAGGCATCTAAGCAGTTACAGATCCCCAAAACCCATCGTTGGAAAGGTAATTGTCTGGATCTCAGGATCTGGAAAAATAAGTATAAAAGTAACAAAGAAATATATTTTCAAAAAGTTTTTTTTTTAAAAAGCTCAAATCCAGCTTAGAACCCAGAGGGGAAATGGCTTAGCAGCCAAAGGGTTAATCACACAGATACATTTATTTTAAAGAAACTAGTGACATCGAACCGGAAAATCAGAAATGCCAAATTAGAAAAAAAAAAGAAATGAAACTGATTCAGATAGAACATACAATTTACTAGCTAGCTTCCAGTATTGTATGTCTGCTCCTAAGCCTACCTAGGTATGCTTTTAAACAAGAGAACTATGCTTATTAGATATTAGAAATAAATTGCAGAGATGTTTAAAATTGCACTCTCTGGGGCTGAATTATCAAGGGCCGAATGGCCCCTGATGCCCTTGTTTCTGTGCGAGCCTTCAGGCTCTCCGGAAACAGCAGTTAAGAAGCAGCAGTCTTAAGACCGCTGCTCCTTAACTCGTCCGCCTGCTCTTAGTGGCGGACAGCAATAAACCTGCAACCAGCAATAATGCCGCCCCCTGCTAGCGGCCGATTGGCCGCAAATCTGCAGGGGGTGGCATTGCACACGCACTTCACAAGAACTTGTGCAATTATAAATTCTGACAGCGTATGGTGTCGGCATTCATCGATGTCGGACAGACCGATGATAAATGGGCCCCTCTATCTGAATCATGAACGTTTATTTTTTACTTTACAAAAACAAAACCAATCTGAAATAGGCGGTTTGACATTTTTAAAGCCAATTTTTGCTAGGATTATTTTTAGAACTTTAAAGCAAAAGTTAAACTTGTCAGCTTGTTCACAAGTAAAAACCACAATGAATGTGATAGTGCAGCAATAATCATTTACAGTATTTTCTTTATATGTTAAATGAACTGACAGTCATAGAAATGTTTTATTTAAATATTTTAAGAAGACACACCCTAATTGCACAGCACCTCATGTGTAGCGCATGCTGGTACAAGGATGCTGTCCACCCTTCAATGTTCATCCACAAACAGCAGCACCAATCGTAGAATAAAAGGATCTCTATTACCAGTTCATCTGGGTCACATAAAAGAGGAAAATATTTGGGTGTCGTCCTTAATCATGCATGATTAAGGGCTAGATGCCTGAAACGTCGATTCTTTTATGTGACCCAGATGAACTGGTAATAAAGATCCTTTTATTCTACGATTGGTGCTGCTGTTTGTAGATAGAAATATTTTAAGAACATTAGGCTCAGTCACAGTTGTAAATGGCTACAGGGGGTGCAAAGCCCTTACTGAGGGGGGAGAGAAAATAGCTCCTCCCCTAAACACTCAGTAATGCCCTGGACTACCCATCACCACCTTTTGAACACTTGAGACCCTACCCCCACTCATTACTGAGCTCACATGCTTTCCTAACTTTATCAAGATAAGTGTCCCCATCCCCCATTAATTGGTTGCCACTAAAGGGTAATTTGTAAACATCAATTTCAAACTTTCCAATATACTATGAAATGTGCTTTGTTCTCTTGGAATCCTTTGTTGAGGATTATACTTAGGTAGGCTCAGGATCATGAATGTACTGCTGGGAGCTAGCTGCTAATCGGTGGATGCACATATATGCCTCTTATCAGTGGCTCACCAGATAGGTAACGCTAGCTCATCGTAGTGCACTGCTGCTCCTGAGCATACCATTTAACACAGGATATCCAGAGAATTAAACAAATTTGATAAAATAAGTTATGTGGAAAGTTACTTAAAATGTTTTCTCCAAATGATAGTTTCATTTTGACTTTACTGTGACTTTAATCAGTCGATCGCTGATTGTCTCCATTACAATCCAAAAGACGTTTGTTATGAGTGGTTTTAAATTCAAAACCATTCAGTCCATTTGAAAAACCCATAAAAAACTATTTATCACAAGCTTTTCAAATGTGTTTGTAGAGATAGCACCCCATATAAGCTGCATAGGGATAATTTTTTTGTGGTAAAGTGTTTTAAATTAATAGAGCAGTTCATTTTTGACTAACAGTCCACTACATTTGTGTTTAATTGCTGCTAAATTCTAAAAAAATATACATAAACAATTTGCACATGACAAGTTCCAATACCCCCACACCACAAATGTATTCAGGCGAGTCTTAGTCAGGTATGTACACAGCTTAAAGGGACACTAAAGTCAAACATAAACCTTCATGATTCAGATAGAGAATGCAATTATAAACAACTTATCAATTTACTTTGTTATTAAATTGTGCACAATCTTTTTTTTATATATGTATATGTGTCTGTAATTGGCTGATAACTGTCACATGGTACAGTGGGCAGGGAAATGGAAAGCATTTTGAAATTTAGACTTAGTGCTATTGCATTGTCTTTTTATTGTGCATTTGTGGGTTATGCATTTTCTGCTGTAATTAATGTTCTGATAAAACCGCATAGAAAGAGGATAAGGCAACAGGGAATGGGGAAATATGGATTTATATAATAGAGAAAAGCATAATAGCAAATGATGAAAATGAGATTAAGTTAACCTGTTAGATTATCTCTATAACTATCTGCATATGAATACTGTGGTGAGCTAGGGGCACATATATTTGTGCAAACGATTCAGTCCCATTGTTATCAATGCACGAATAAAATAATATAAACCGTAGTATTTAATATGTATCATCTTATTGAGAAGAATAAGTTAAGTATCCTAATTGCATCCTAAATGTAGCCCTTGGTTTACATAGAGAGGTGAAGCATTTTGCTTTATAATAACAGAGCTCACAGGAATCCCATATTTTATGGGAGAGTCCCAACTGAAACCTCTCCCCCTCTATCTTCCCTATAAATGTCCCAGTTTCACAAAATGAAACTAAACCCTTCCCAGCAATGCCCAGACTAAGATTCCATATTGCCCAGATTAGGCCAAACCCCTGTCCTCCTGACCCCATTCATGATCAGACTTGAGTCCTCACTTTGGCCACACCCTCAGGTCACCAATACTTGCCCCCCTAGCCTTCTAATCCCAGAATAGCCAGAAAATAATGAGAGGTATCTAATGAGATTTAACCCTTTATGCAACTGATGGGTTAACTCAAACCATGTAGTTAAAAATACCGTTATGATTCTAGTGTATAGAGCAATAAGTCTAATAGGTAAACTGATCTAACAATATCTTTTTATTTTCTGAAACATTACAGCCCCTAAAGAATCTCTATGTGGGGAAAAAACAACAAGCACGACTACAGTTTGGTCAGCGATGACAACAAGCACATCAGCACTTTGGTCAACAACAACTACACCAGACTTTGGAGATGTTACAGGCGTAGCGCTGCAAATGAAGATTACCAACCGGAATGAATCAGATTATAATGACAACCTGAAAACGTTTATAGAAGACGAGGTAAGTTAATGCTTATGGTAGTTCATAACATTTCTTTTTTGTAAATAAGTATGTAATACAAAAAAAGGAAAAAAGGGTCAGGGGGGGACATTTTTGTATCAGCACCTGGGTTGTGCTTTTCTGATTGATGCCTAAATCTAGCCACCAATCAGCAAGTGCAATCCAGTGTGCTGAATCAAAAATAGGCAATTCCTTAGCTTAGATTCCTGCTTTTTCAAATAAAGATAGCAAGAGAACAAAAAAACAGGTTCTAAAAATATATTCAAATTCTAACAGAATATTATAGCGCTGCGGAATCTGCTGGTGCTCTACATTAAACGATAATAATAATAATAATAATAATATTAGTCTGCTTGGCCAGGGTAGAGATAGCACCATCTACCTTAGATAGGAAACAGGAGTTTAAAGGGACACTAAAGTCAAAATTAAACTTTCATGATTCAGATAGAGCAGCAAGTTTAAAGAACTTTCCAATTTACTTCTGCTATTAAATTTGCTTTGTTCTCTTGGTATCTTTTATTGAAGAGTAAAACTAGGTAGGCTCATAAGAGCTCAGGAGTGTGCATGTGTCTTTAGTACTCTATGGCAGCAGTGTTTTGCAACATTATTTGTAGCTTTGTTATACAATGTTGCAAATCACTGCTGCCATAGAGTACTAAAGACACATGCACACTCCTGAGCTCTTGTGAGTCTACTTTGTTTTACTCTTCAATAAAAGATACCAAGAAAACAAAACACATTTGATAACAGAAGTAAATTTCAAACGTCTTTAAAATTGCTGCTCTTTATGAATCCTGATAATTTAATTTTGACTTTAGTGTCCCTTTAATAATGAAAAATTTGGAAGAAAATTAAAAAAAAAAAAATGTTGTTGCAGTTTTATTAATAGCCATTTGTACAAAACTAGTGTAGCAAAAGAGAACCACAAATAGATTTATTATGTTGTCCTGATTTTACAAATACCCCATATGTCCAGTAATGTGACTGGTTATGAACTGGTTATCATATTACAGAGAACAAACTGAGCGCACCCTAACAATAGTCACAGGATTTTCTGTAGGTAGCAGTAACATTACCAAGTGGAACGTAATTTAGGTGGCTGAACGAGGATCATAGGATTGTTCTTCATCAGTAAATGATTTTCTTTGTGTTGTTCAGGACAATCATTATATTTTCAGTAATCTGTTGCAATACTTTACAGTCTGATTATCCTAACACAAAACCTATTAACAAATAATTAAATATGATAAATATGGTGCCGATTTGCCAATGTCTGGCGGACATGATCCGCGGTAGCGTATCATGTCCGCCAGACATCGCTGAATGCTGACAGCAAATGCTGTTGGCATTTAACATTGCACAAGCAGTCCTAGTGAACTGCTTGTGCAATGCCGCCCCCTGCAGATTCGCAGCCAATCGGCCGCTAGCAGGGGGTGTCAATCAACCTGATCGTATAGGATGGGGCAGATTGATGTCCGCAGCCTCAGAGGCAGCTGACCAGTTAAGGAGCAGTGGTCTTAAGACCGCTGCTTCATAACTGCTGTCTCCGGTAAGCCTGAAGGCTCGCGCAGAAACAGGGACATCAGGGCCATTCAGCCCTTGATAAATTGTCCCCTATATATTTCATTTCCTTTTAATCTCACTCCTAGTTTATATAAATGTATCTAATGTTTTGTTTTCTGCAAATGTCACCATTAAAGGGACATGAAACCTGAAAATTGTCTTTTGGGATTCATACAATTGTAAAAATGATTCCAATGCACTTCTATTATCAAATCTGCTTTGTTCCCATGGGATTCTGTGGGAAGAGATACCTAGGTAGTTATCTAGCGCACTACATGACAGGTAATAGTGCTGCCCTCTAGTGCTCTTGTAAAACTGCTGCTATATAGTGCTCCAGACACATGCACGCTCCTGAGATTACTTCCTTGCTTTCCAACAAAAGATTCCAAGAGAATGAAGAAAATTTGATAATAGAAGTAAATTAGAAAGTTGTTTAAAATCACTGCTCTATCTGATTCATTAAAGACTCTTGGGATTTTTGTAGATGAATCATTTAATAAGCTTTATTTAAAGAATTGTGATCAACCTATATACCATTAAGCTTAAAGGGACACTGAACCCAATTTTTTTCTTCCGTGATTCAGATAGAGCATGAAATTTTAAACAACTTTCTAATTTACTCCTATTATCAAATTTTCTTCATTCTCTTGGTATCTTTATTTGAAAAAGAAGGCATCTAAGCTATTTTTTTGGTTCAGAACCATGGAAAGCACTTGTTTATTAGTAGGTGAATTTACCCACCAATCAGCAAGAACAACACAGTGTGTTCACCAAAAATGAGCCGGCATCTAAACTTACATTCTTGCATTTCAAACAAAGATACCAAGAGAATGAAAATAACTTGATAATTGGTGTAAATTAGAAAGTTGCTTAAAATTGCCTGCTCTATCTGAATCATGATAGAAAAAAATTGGGTTCAGTGTCCATTTAACTTCTTTAAAGCTATCAGCCAAGTTTTACTTTTTTATTGTATATCTCCACAGGTTACAAAAGTAGTTGCTAAGAAAAAAATCAATATGAGATATACCAGAGTGGGTCACAAGTAAGTGCATTTAGATTTGCTCTCATTGCCATGTTCACTGATGTGTAGATTAGATTTAATATATATATACGTATATATATATACTGTATATATATAATGCTATATCACAGGTAATATATATATATATATATCTATATGTACTGTATATATATAATGCTATATCACAGGTAATATATATATATATATCTATATGTACTGTATATATATAATGCTATATCACAGGTAATATATATATCTATATGTACTGTATATATATAATGCTATATCACAGGTAATATATATATATATATATATATATATATCTATATGTACTGTATATATATATAATGCTATATCACAGGTAATATATATATATCTATATGTACTGTATATATATAATGCTATATCACAGGTTATATATATATATATATATATATATATATATATATATATGTACTGTATATATATAATGCTATATCACAGGTAATATATATATAATGCTATATCACAGGTAATATATATATAATGCTATATCACAGGTTTTATATATATATATATATATATATATATATATGTACTGTATATATATAATGCTATATCACAGGTAATATATATATCTATATGTACTGTATATATATAATGCTATATCACAGGTAATATATATATATATATATATATCTATATGTACTGTATATATATAATGCTATATCACAGGTAATATATATATATATATATATATATATATATGTACTGTATATATATAATGCTATATCACAGGTAATATATATATATATATATATCTATATGTACTGTATATATATAATGCTATATCACAGGTAATATATATATAATGCTATATCACAGGTAATATATATATATATATCTATATGTACTGTATATATATAATGCTATATCACAGGTAATATATATATATATCTATATGTACTGTATATATATAATGCTATATCACAGGCAATATATATATATATATATATATATATATATATATATATATATATGTACTGTATATATATAATGCTATATCACAGGTAATATATATATAATGCTATATCACAGGTAATATATATATCTATATGTACTGTATATATATATAATGCTATATCACAGGTAATATATATATAATGCTATATCACAGGTAATATATATATATATATATATATATATATATATATATATATATATATATATGTACTGTATATATATAATGCTATATCACAGGTAATATATATATAATGCTATATCACAGGTAATATATATATAATGCTATATCACAGGTAATATATATATCTATATGTACTGTATATATATAATGCTATATCACAGGTAATATATATATAATGCTATATCACAGGTAATATATATATATATATATATGTACTGTACATATATAATGCTATATCACAGGTAATATATATATCTATATGTACTGTATATATATAATGCTATATCACAGGTAATATATATATATATAATGCTATATCACAGGTAATATATATATATATATATATATATAATGCTATATCACAGGTAATATATATATATATATATATGTACTGTATATATATAATGCTATATCACAGGTAATATATATATATATATATATATATATATATATATATATATATGTACTGTATATATATAATGCTATATCACAGGTAATATATATATATATATATCTATATGTACTGTATATATATAATGCTATATCACAGGTAATATATATATAATGCTATATCACAGGTAATATATACATAATGCTATATCACAGGTAATATATATATATCTATATGTACTGTATATATATATATAATGCTATATCACAGGTAATATATATATAATGCTATATCACAGGTAATATATATATATATATATATATATATATATATATATATATATGTACTGTATATATATAATGCTATATCACAGGTAATATATATATAATGCTATATCACAGGTAATATATATATATATATATATATATAATGCTATATCACAGGTAATATATATATACATAATGCTATATCACAGGTAATATATATATATATATATATATATGTACTGTATATATATATATATATAATGCTATATCACAGGTGAAATATATATATATATATATATCAGTGACGTGCAGTGACATCAGAGGCTGGTGAGGCAATGGCTAGGATATGCCTTCATTCTTTAGATATCCTTTGTTGAAGAAATAGCAATGCACGTGGGTGAGCCAATCACATGAGGTATCTATGTGCAGCCACCAATCAGCAGCTACTGAGCATATTTAGATATGATTTTCAACTAAGGATATCAAAAGAATGAAGAAAATTAGATATTAGATGTAAATTGGAAAGTTATTTAAATTTGCATATGGGTTTCATATGGGTTTCATGTCCCTTTAAATGGTGTCTTGGAAAACTGGTCAACTTAGTAAACATCTGATTTTAGTCTAAAAGGATTGTAAAAGAAACTCTTGCCAGATAACAAAATGCTTGCTCTGATTATGAGATCTAGAAATCCATGCCCATTAAAATATGTTTAATTTTTTTTTTACTTTAATGCTGCAAATTATGCTTATAGATTCTTTCATTATTCAGTAAATATAGAAAATGTCTTGATCCAGTGGCGGCTGGTGAAATTAAAAGATGGTGGGGCGCTTGACCCCACCCCTTTAAATAAAGCCACACCATCAGATGGCACTACCAATTCATTAATTAAATAAATAAAAGGTAGACAGAAACACAGAAAAGCACTCGGGGGGAAAGGGAGAGAGAGACGGGGGGAGAGAGACACAGAGGGTTAGAGAGAAAGAGAGAGAGAGACACAATCACACACAGAGGGTTAGAGAGAGAGAGAGACACAATCACACACAGAGGGTTAGAGAGAGAGAGACACAATCACACACAGAAGGTTAGAGAGAGAGAGAGAGAGAGAGAGAGAGAAAGAGAGACACAATCACACACAGAGGGTTAGAGAGAGAGAAAGAGAGAGAGACACAATCACACACAGAGGGTTAGAGAGAGAGAAATAAAGAGAGAGTGAGAGACACAATCACACACAGAGGGTTAGAGAGAAAGAGAGACACAATCACATACAGAGGGTTAGAGAAAGAGAGAAACAATCACACACAGAGGGTTAGAGAGAGAGAAAGAGAGACACAATCACACACAGAGGGTTAGAGACAGAGAGAAATAGAGAGAGACACAATAATACACAGAGGGTTAGAGAGAGAGAGAAAGAGAGAGAGACACAATCTCACACAGAGGGTTAGAGAGAAAGAGAGAGAGAGAGAGACAATCATACACAGAGGGTTAGAGAGAGAGACACAAAATCACACACAGAGGGTTAGAGAGAGAGAGAGAGAGAGAGAGAGAGAGAGAGAGAGAGAGAGAGAAAGAAACACAATCACACACAGAGGGTTAGAGAGAGAGAGAGAGAGAGAAAGAGAGAGACACAATCACACACAGAGGGTTAGAGAGAAAGAGAGAGAGACACACAATCACACACAGAGGGTTAGAGAGAGAGAGAGAGAGAGAGACACAATCACACACAGAGGGTTAGAGAGAGAGAGACACAATCACACACAGAGGGTTAGAGAGAGAGACACAATCACACACAGAGGGTTAGAGAGAGAAAAAGAGAGACACAATCACACACAGAGGGTGAGAGAGAAAGAGAGAGACACAATCACACACCGAGGGTTAGAGAGAGAGAAAGAGAGAGAGACACAATCACACACAGAGGGTGAGAGAGAAAGAGAGAGACACAATCACACACCGAGGGTTAGAGAGAGAGAAAGAGAGAGAGACACAATCACACACAGAGGGTGAGAGTGAAAGAGAGAGACACAATCACACACAGAGGGTTAGAGAGAGAAAGAGAGAGAGAGACACAATCATACACAGAAGGTTAGAGAGAGAGAGAGAGAGAGAGAAAGAGAGAAACAATCACACACAGAGGGTTAGAGAGAGAGACACAATCACACACAGAGGGTTAGAGAGAGAGACACACAATCATACACAGAAGGTTAGAGAGAGACACAATCATACACAGAGGGTTAGAGAGAGAGACACAATCATACACAGAAGGTTAGAGAGAGAGAGACACAATCATACACAGAGGGTTAGAGAGAGAGAGACACAATCATACACAGAGGGTTAGAGAGAGAGAGAGACACAATCATACACAGAAGGTTAGAGAGAGAGAGACATAATCATACACAGAGGGTTAGAGAGAGAGAGACACAATCATACACAGAGGGTTAGAGAGAGAGAGACACAATCATACACAGAAGGTTAGAGAGAGAGAGACACAATCATACACAGAGGGTTAGAGAGAGAGAGACACAATCATACACAGAAGGTTAGAGAGAGAGAGACACAATCATACACAGAGGGTTAGAGAGAGAGAGACACAATCATACACAGAAGGTTAGAGAGAGAGAGACACAATCATACACAGAGGGTTAGAGAGAGAGAGAGACACAATCATACACAGAGGGTTAGAGAGAGAGAGACACAATCATACACAGAAGGTTAGAGAGAGAGAGACACAATCATACACAGAGGGTTAGAGAGAGAGAGACACAATCATACACAGAGGGTTAGAGAGAGAGAGACACAATCATACACAGAAGGTTAGAGAGAGACACAATCATACACAGAAGGTTAGAGAGAGAGAGACACACACAATCATACACAGAAGGTTAGAGAGAGAGAGAGAAAGAGAGACACAATCACATACAGAGGGTTAGAGAGAGAGACACAATCACACACAGAGGGTTAGAGAGAGAGAGACACAATCACACACAGAGGGTTAGAGAGAGAGAGAGAGAGAGAGAGACCCAATCAGAGAGACACATAAGGGATGAGAGTCAGAGGGGGAGGAAGAGAGACAGAGAGAGAAAGAGACCATGGGGGAGAACAACACATAATGAGAGAGAGAGATAGATAGAGAGACACACACACACGGGGGAGGGGGGAGAGGGACCACTGCATTTTAAAGTAATAAAACAGCAGAGCTACAGAGAGTTCAGAAAATGAGTCTATAATTTAGTGTGAAGTACAGAGGCAAGCTGCTAAGTTAGTGGGTGTAAAGTTTGAGTAAACAAAATACAAAAATGACCCTGCTGTAAAAGAGTAAAAAAACACTAAACCACATTCATTAAATTATCATTTTCACTAACAGAATCCCTTTCAGTAAAATCTTACTTTAATAAGATGTGGCTGAAACACTGCAGTGCTCTCTCTGCCTCTCTTCCTGCTCTGTATAAGGATTCAGGAAGAACAGAACTCTCTTTTTTACTTTAGCAAAGCTAGCAGGTTCACAGGACAGCAACAAAATATATGAAAGTTGTTTTTTTCCATTTTTGTTTTGTTTTATATGATTTAACATCCAGCCCCAACCCTATGTTCCACTTACTAATGCCTCTCGCTGGATTGGTTCAGCCAAAATAGGACTGCCTCAAATAAGCAGTTAATGGGCCATGCAATGATCTTAACCACTTGCATCCAGTAGGTGGCGCAGCATGTTGTGTAATGGTGGGCAGACCTGCTTGTGCCTCTCCATTGCACAACATATAGCTGTGAGAGAAAAAAATGCTGGGGAAAAAAAAAATTAAATTTGTTTTTAAAGCCAATAAAAAAAATATATTTTTGCCCATATGAGAGGTGAAGCACTGCCTCACCTGCCTCTAGTGACTGCACATCACTGATATATATAAATATATATAATGTTATATCACAGGTAAAAAAATATATATACATAATGCTATATCACAGGTAATATATATATATATATATAATGCTATATCACAGGTAAAAAATATATATAGATAATGCTGTATCACAGGTAATATATATATATATATATATATATATATATATATATAATGCTATATCACAGGTAAAAAATATATATACATAATGCTATATCACAGGTAATATATATATATATATATAATGCTATATCACAGGTAAACAATATATATACATAATGCTATATCACAGGTAATATATATATATATATAATGCTATATCACAGGTAAAAAATATATATACATAATGCTATATCACAGGTAATATATATATATATAATGCTATATCACAGGTAAAAAATATATATACATAATGCTATATCACAGGTAATATATATATACAAAATTAAATTTGTTTTTAAAGCCAATAAAAAAATATATTTTTGCCCATATGAGAGGTGAAGCACTGCCTCACCTGCCTCTAGTGACTGCACATCACTGATATATATATATATATATAATGTTATATCACAGGTAAAAAAATATATATACATAATGCTATATCACAGGTAATATATATATATATATATAATGCTATATCACAGGTAAAAAATATATATAGATAATGCTGTATCACAGGTAATATATATATATATATATATATATATATATATATATATAATGCTATATCACAGGTAAAAAATATATATACATAATGCTATATCACAGGTAATATATATATATATATATATATAATGCTATATCACAGGTAAACAATATATATACATAATGCTATATCACAGGTAATATATATATATATATAATGCTATATCACAGGTAAAAAATATATATACATAATGCTATATCACAGGTAATATATATATATATAATGCTATATCACAGGTAAAAAATATATATACATAATGCTATATCACAGGTAATATATATATATATAATGCTATATCACAGGTAAAAAATATATATACATAATGCTATATCACAGGTAATATATATATATATATAATGCTATATCACAGGTAAAAAATATATATACATAATGCTATATCACAGGTAATATATATATATATATATATATATATATATATAATGCTATATCACAGGTAAAAAATATATATACATAATGCTATATCACAGGTAATATATATATATATATATATATATATATATATATATATATATAATGCTATATCACAGGTAAAAAATATATATATAATGCTATATCACAGGTAATATATATATATATATATATATATATATATAATGCTATATCACAGGTAAAAAATATATATTCATAATGCTATATCACAGGTAATATATATATACATAATGCTATATCACAGGTAATATATATATATATAATGCTATATCACAGGTTAAAAATATATATATATAATGCTATATCACAGGTAAAAAATATATATATATAATGCTATATCACAGGTAAAATATATATATATATATAATGCTATATCACAGGTTAAATATATATATATATATATAATGCTATATCACAGGTAAAAAATCTATATATAATGCTATATCACAGGTAATATATATATATATATATATATATAATGCTATATCACAGGTAATATATATATACATAATGCTATATCACAGGTAAAAAATATATATACATAATGCTATATCACAGGTAATATATATATACATAATGCTATATCACAGGTAATATATATATACATAATGCTATATCACAGGTAATATATATATACATAATGCTATATCACAGGTAATATATATATATACATAATGCTATATCACAGGTAATATATATATATACATAATGCTATATCACAGGTAATATATATATATATATATATACATAATGCTATATCACAGGTAATATATATATATATATATATATATATATATACATAATGCTATATCACAGGTAATATATATATATACATAATGCTATATCACAGGTAATATATATATATATATATATATACATAATGCTATATCACAGGTAATATATATATATATATATATATATATATACATAATGCTATATCACAGGTAATATATATATATATATATATATATATACATAATGCTATATCACAGGTAATATATATATACATAATGCTATATCACAGGTAAAAAATATATATACATAATGCTATATCACAGGTAATATATATATACATAATGCTATATCACAGGTAATATATATATACATAATGCTATATCACAGGTAATATATATATACATAATGCTATATCACAGGTAATATATATATATACATAATGCTATATCACAGGTAATATATATATATACATAATGCTATATCACAGGTAATATATATATATATATATATACATAATGCTATATCACAGGTAATATATATATATATATATATATATATATATATATATATACATAATGCTATATCACAGGTAATATATATATACATAATGCTATATCACAGGTAATATATATATATATATATATATACATAATGCTATATCACAGGTAATATATATATATATATATATATATATATACATAATGTTATATCACAGGTAATATATATATATATATATATATATACATAATGCTATATCACAGGTAATATATATATACATAATGCTATATCACAGGTAATATATATATATACATAATGCTATATCACAGGTAATATATATATATATATATATATACATAATGCTATATCACAGGTAATATATATATACATAATGCTATATCACAGGTAATATATATATACATAATGCTATATCACAGGTAATATATATATACATAATGCTATATCACAGGTAATATATATATACATAATGCTATATCACAGGTAATATATATATATATATACATAATGCTATATCACAGGTAATATATATATACATAATGCTATATCACAGGTAATATATATATACATAATGCTATATCACAGGTAATATATATATACATAATGCTATATCACAGGTAATATATATTACATAATGCTATATCACAGGTAATATATATATATACATAATGCTATATCACAGGTAATATATATATACATAATGCTATATCACAGGTAATATATATATACATAATGCTATATCACAGGTAATATATATATACATAATGCTATATCACAGGTAATATATATATACATAATGCTATATCACAGGTAAATATATATACATAATGCTATATCACAGGTAATATATATATACATAATGCTATATCACAGGTAATATATATATACATAATGCTATATCACAGGTAATATATATATATACATAATGCTATATCACAGGTAATATATATATACATAATGCTATATCACAGGTAATATATATATACATAATGCTATATCACAGGTAATATATATATACATAATGCTATATCACAGGTAATATATATATACATAATGCTATATCACAGGTAATATATATATATACATAATGCTATATCACAGGTAATATATATATACATAATGCTATATCACAGGTAATATATATATACATAATGCTATATCACAGGTAATATATATATACATAATGCTATATCCACAGGTAATATATATATACATAATGCTATATCACAGGTAATATATATATACATAATGCTATATCACAGGTAATATATATATACATAATGCTATATCACAGGTAATATATATATACATAATGCTATATCACAGGTAATATATATATACATAATGCTATATCACAGGTAATATATATATACATAATGCTATATCACAGGTAATATATATATACATAATGCTATATCTCAGGTAATATATATATACATAATGCTATATCACAGGTAATATATAATATACATAATGCTATATCACAGGTAATAATATATATACATAATGCTATATCACAGGTAATATATATATACATAATGCTATATCACAGGTAATATATATATACATAATGCTATATCACAGGTAATATATATATACATAATGCTATATCACAGGTAATATATATATACATAATGCTATATCACAGGTAATATATATATACATAATGCTATATCACAGGTAATATATATTATACATAATGCTATATCACAGGTAATATATATATACATAATGCTATATCACAGGTAATATATATATACATAATGCTATATCACAGGTAATATATATATACATAATGCTATATCACAGGTAATATATATATACATAATGCTATATCACAGGTAATATATATATACATAATGCTATATCACAGGTAATATATATATACATAATGCTATATCACAGGTAATATATATATACATAATGCTATATCACAGGTAATATATATATACATAATGCTATATCACAGGTAATATATATATACATAATGCTATATCACAGGTAATATATATATACATAATGCTATATCACAGGTAATATATATATACATAATGCTATATCACAGGTAATATATATATACATAATGCTATATCACAGGTAATATATATATACATAATGCTATATCACAGGTAATATATATATACATAATGCTATATCACAGGTAATATATATATACATAATGCTATATCACAGGTAATATATATATACATAATGCTATATCACAGGTAATATATATATACATAATGCTATATCACAGGTAATATATATATACATAATGCTATATCACAGGTAATATATATATACATAATGCTATATCACAGGTAATATATATATACATAATGCTATATCACAGGTAATATATATATACATAATGCTATATCACAGGTAATATATATATACATAATGCTATATCACAGGTAATATATATATACATAATGCTATATCACAGGTAATATATATATACATAATGCTATATCACAGGTAATATATATATACATAATGCTATATCACAGGTAATATATATATACATAATGCTATATCACAGGTAATATATATATACATAATGCTATATCACAGGTAATATATATATACATAATGCTATATCACAGGTAATATATATATACATAATGCTATATCACAGGTAATATATATATACATAATGCTATATCACAGGTAATATATATATACATAATGCTATATCACAGGTAATATATATATATACATAATGCTATATCACAGGTAATATATATATACATAATGCTATATCACAGGTAATATATATATACATAATGCTATATCACAGGTAATATATATATACATAATGCTATATCACAGGTAATATATATATACATAATGCTATATCACAGGTAATATATATATACATAATGCTATATCACAGGTAATATATATATATATAATGCTATATCACAGGTAATATATATATACATAATGCTATATCACAGGTAATATATATATATATACATAATGCTATATCACAGGTAATATATATATACATAATGCTATATCACAGGTAATATATATATATATAATGCTATATCACAGGTAATATATATATACATAATGCTATATCACAGGTAATATATATATATATAATGCTATATCACAGGTAATATATATATACATAATGCTATATCACAGGTAATATATATATATAATGCTATATCACAGGTAATATATATATACATAATGCTATATCACAGGTAATATATATATATATATACATAATGCTATATCACAGGTAATATATATATACATAATGCTATATCACAGGTAATATATATATATATAATGCTATATCACAGGTAATATATATATACATAATGCTATATCACAGGTAATATATATATATATAATGCTATATCACAGGTAATATATATATACATAATGCTATATCACAGGTAATATATATATATATATACATAATGCTATATCACAGGTAATATATATATACATAATGCTATATCACAGGTAATATATATATATATATAATGCTATATCACAGGTAATATATATATACATAATGCTATATCACAGGTAATATATATATATATAATGCTATATCACAGGTAATATATATATACATAATGCTATATCACAGGTAATATATATATATATAATGCTATATCACAGGTAATATATATATACATAATGCTATATCACAGGTAATATATATATATACATAATGCTATATCACAGGTAATATATATATACATAATGCTATATCACAGGTAATATATATATATATAATGCTATATCGCAGGTAAAATTTGTTTAAAGGGACAGTGGGGTAGATCACAATCTATCAGCTGTAAATGCATTTACTATGTTATCTCTGTGGGGAGACTGTGCACTGTTTTTCTATTGCTATATGGGCATTTGGCAACTTTCACAAAGATTCTCTTAAACTATATTTATTTCTCCTGTTTGTTAACCCCTTCAGGGCAGGGGGGCAAATGGACAAGATTGGAATGAAGTTGTGATGTAAACATATTGGAGAAACAGGAAGTCACGTGATCGCCGCTGTGATCACGTGACTACAATGCAGCTGATTGAATCTGGGAAACTGCCTAGAATGCTAGGCACGTCCCCCTGTCGGAGCTTCTGTTTCTTCAACATGGAAGGGAGCAGAACGCTTCAAATGTTAGGATGTTCCATGCCGTCCTGGCGGTGTAAAAGCTCAGTGCTATTAGGATCGTATGGAAATTCCTAACTGCGCCAACAGGTTAAAGGCCCAGTTCTATTAAGGAATGAACTGTACACAAAATATTGAATGGGATTTTCTATGCAAAACAATACTAACTTTTTAAACAGGATTTTCACTTATTTTAAACTGTAAATATCGACCCTGTTTCCCAGCTCCTTAGTGTCTTTGTAAGAGACCTTTAAATAAGATTGTGCGATCGTGAACAGATTTTATAGGTGATGAGTCTCCATGCACGCTAACTTCAAACTCATTCACGATACTGTATATACTATTGAACCCACGGTGACGAATGCTCACTCTAGATTACAAGTTCAAATATATTTCCCCTTTCGTGACTGAGTATGGACTTAGCATGCATGGATTGCATGTTCAAGATTGTGCAATAGCGAAAGAAAAACAGTGCACAGTCTAATAGATAACTTAATAGATGCATTTAGATGGGTTGGCCGTGGTGCCGGTAGATTCCAACAGTTAACTCCGAAAACCGTGATTATGCGATCTACTGTAAAAAAACACACACATTTAATAAGGCCTGTACTGTTTGTGACAATTATGCCAATGCGAGTGAAAATACATTGAGATATGAAATATTAAATCACACCATTTGAAAATGTAAGTGTCCTGACGTATTTTTCTTCAGATCCCCATAGCTATACATGATATCACGTAGTCTTTACATTTACATATTATAAGCCCCTATACATACTGTGAGCCTATTTATTATGGTGCGAGCGGACATGATCCGATATTGCGGATCATGTCCACTGCACATCGATAAATGGAGACAACATACGCTGTCGGCATTTATCATTGCACCGGCAGTTCTTGTGAACTGCTTGTGTAATGCCACCCCCTGCAGATGCCGCTAGCAGGGGGTGTCAATCAACCCGCCGCCTCTTTAGACCTCTGCTTCATAACTTCTGTTTCCAGCGAGCAAACACAGGGCATCAAGCTCCGTACGGAGCTTGATAAATATGCCCCTGTATGTATATGTGTACAATGTTGACTGTATCCAGCCTCTTCAATAGGAATAAATGGAGCTTTAATGAATCAATACCATGTATGTCATCAAGCCTCTAGATCTAGAATGTCTCCGGTGGCCATTTGAGAGTGTTTAACATAGGTGCAATGTAAACGACTGGAAATAGCAGTGAAAAAGTCAAAATACCCTTACAAGAACTTAACAAGTGCCTTGAGGAACCGAATTCAATAAGCCAAAACTAAGCTGGAAAACTACTGGAAGAGTGAGCCAAAAACAGATTGTGATCACAGAGAAGTTTTCTGCTCCATAGTGTAGATAAGGTTTGCAAATCATGCTATGGTAATCACAGTGAATTCAAAAGCAGCCTTTTCAAACAGAAAAATAGCTGAAAATACAGCTCCAAATATATTGAGATCAAGGCCATAATTCTCTATTGAATATAAAAGAAAATGTTTCAAAATGTATTGCTATGGAGCTCTGCTAAAAACAAAATTATAATGTTTAAACATTCTTTTAAAACGTGCTCATGCTGTATATTGTCCTCTTATATAAAGTATTTTGTGTGCACACAACACTCACTAAAGCGTGTTCATTAACACTTGTCCAAAACATGCAGTTACATTGTGCACACGCAATAGCTAAATCGTCCGCACGATGTAACTGTATATTACAATACATTGACATTTGACTCAATTGTACATGTGCAGTTCCTGAATTGTTTTTGTTTTTGTTTAGATATAAATACCTTTTAATTGAAGGGAAACAAAACCCAATGAGGTTGAAAGAAGACAGAAGTCAATTGAGTTTAACCTATATAGATCCTACCTGATTTACAATAAAGAAGCTCCGGTTGAGCTTTACTTAATCTCATTAAAAAGGTGACCTATTTAACACAAGCAATCATATCCCTGAAATCTGGCTCTAGACAGAAATGTATCTAAGCATTTACTACCTCCTTAGGTAATGAGTTCCACAATTTTATTGCTCTTACAGTGAAAAAATCTCCTTTCCTCCAGCTTTAAATTGTGGCCTCTTGTCACAAACAATTTCCCTGGAATAAACAGAGCTTCTGCCATCTTTGTATATGGGCCTTGAATATATTTATATGAAGTAGTCACGTCACCTCTCAAGCGCCTTTTTTCTAGAGAAAACAGACCCAGTTTGGCTAATCTCTGCTCATATTTGAAATTATCTGTTCCGCTTATTAGTTTTGTTGCCCTAACTCTACAATGTCTTTTTTTGAGATTGGTCCCCATAACTGCACTCCCTACTCAAGGTGAGGTCTTACCATGGATTTTATATAGTGACAGAATTATGCTTTCCTCCCTTGCATCATTGCCTCTTTTAATAAATGTTAGTATCATATTAGCCTTAGAAGCCGCTGCCCTGCCCTCCATTTTTGCTTATTTTTACTTCCAAGATGTAAAACCTTAAATTTTCCAGTATTGAGTCTCATTTTCCATTTTTCCAATTTGTATAAATCCTCTTGTAAAGCAATTTCATCCTGCACTGACCTGATGACCGTACACAACTATGTATCATCTGTAATCTGAGTATGATCCATTTACTATTACTCATTGCTCCCTGTCTTTTATTGAGTTATTGATCCATGTGCTAACATTTTCAGCCATTCCCAGTTCCTTAATGTTGTACAATATTTGCTCTTGTGGCACTGTATCAAACGCCTTTGCAAAATCCATGGATATCACATCAACTGATTCCCCTTTATTTATATTTTTACTTCCTCATAGAATCTAATTACATTAGTTTGACATAATCTATTTCTCATAAAACCACGCTGATTTGAACTCATAGGGCTCCATTTATTAAGCAGCGGGTCCACATGAAACGGAAGTTAAGAAGTAGCGGTCGTAAGACTGAAATCATCCTGATCCACTACGATCGGGATTATTGACGGCCCCTGGTAGCGGCCGATTGGCCACCAGTGAGCAGGGGGCGGCATTGCACAAGCATTTTACCAGAATGTTAAATGCTGACTGCATATTTAGCGAGGTTGAGCAGACATGCAATTTTAAGCAACTTTCTAATTTACTTCTATTAGCAATTTTTCTTCGTTCTCTTGCTATCTTTATTTGAAAAAGAAGACAGCTAAGCTATTTTTTGGTTCATAACACTTGTTTATTGGTCGGTTAAATTAATCCACCAATCAGCAAGAACAACCCAGGTTGTTCACCAAAAATGGGCTGACATCTAAACTTACATTCTTACTTGCTAAGAGAATGAATAAAATTTGATAATAGGAGTAAATTAGAAAGTTGCTTAAAATTGCATGCTCTAGCTGAATCACAAAAGAAAAAAATTTTGGTTCAGTGTCCCTTTAATATAACCCCTTATAATCCCTTCAAGTATCTTGTCCACTACAAATGTCAGAGTAACTGGTTTATAGCTTCCTGGATAAGTCCTGCTTAGCAGCTAGCTCCCATTATTGCACTGCTCTTCCCAAGCCCACCTAGGTATGGTTTTTAACAAAAGATACAAAGAGAACAAAGAGATTTAGATAAAAGAAGCAAATTTAAAAGTCATTTAAGAGACATGAAAAACGATTTTTTTCTTTCATGATTAGGATAGAGAATACAATTTTAAACACAATTCTAATTTACTTCTATTATTTAATTTGCTTCATTCTTCAGATATCCTTTGTTGAAGGAATAGCAATACACACGGGTGAGCCAATTACACAAGGCATCTACAGTATGTGCAGTCACCAACCCGCAGCTACTGAGCCTATCTAGATGTGTGTTTCAATAAAGGATACCAAAACAATGAAGAAAATTAATGATAGAAGTAAATTGGAAAGTTGTTTAAAATCGCATGTTCTTTCTAACCCACAAAAGAAAAGTTTTTGGTTTCATGTCCCTTTAAAATCACAGCACATGCACTTCTGACCTCCAGTTGTGAGAAATATAGAAAATAAATATGAGGAATTTTCAGGGATTGCAGGCATCCCAGTGCCTAATACACCACTGATGTAATTGTTTGCTATTTTGCATTATTAACTCAAACAATTATTTTGCTGTGCATAAAAATGCACATTATCAGTTATGTATTTTTCTTCTTCTGACAGGGCAGGGTCGTTATTTCTTTACCTTCTCTTGTTCTTCTCTGATCCGGTCCCTTCTAATGAAGAAGTTATGGACATATTTTATCAAGCTATGAGTTTAACAAACTTTTTTCTGGGTAACCTGAAGCTGGAAGCTGCTAGTATTCGATCAGGAGGTAAGTAACATGACAGAAGATTAATGTTTTAAGTTAAAGGGACGTGTACTTTAATTTTTTTCTCCCCTTTAATTTGTTTCCAGTTATCCATTCTACTTGCTGAGTATTAAATTGTTTACATATAGCTCCTATACTTCTCTCTGTCTCTCTCTGTTCTCCCCCCACTCTCTTTATCTGTTGTCTCCCACTCGCTCTACACCTGTTCTCACTCCCTCTTCTCTCTCCCTTTCTTATCCCCCTTTTTTCTCTCCCTCTATTCTCCCCTATCTTTATCTCCCTCTTTTCTCCCCCTTCTCTCTCTCCTTCTGTTCTCTCCCCTCCCTCTTCCTCTGTTCTCTCCCATTCTCTCCCTCTTTCTCTCCCCCTCTCTTTCCCTCTGTTCTCTCCTCCTCCCTTTCCATCAGTTCCCCCCTCCCTCTGTTATCTGCCCATCTATCTCTATGTCTGTTCTCTCCCCTATCTCTCTCTGTTCTCTCTTCCTCTTCTCTCACTCTTCTCTCCCCTCTCTCTCTGTCCTCTCCTCTCTATTATATCCCACCACTCTATCTTTCTGCCCCCCCCTCTCTCTGTTCTCTCCCTCTGTCTCCATCTTTTCTCTCTGGAAATTGGCAATATCTCATTCTAAGAACTTGAAATGCAGCCTGCTGAGCTATCAAGGATAACACTGCTACATATCTGTTCCTAATTGGCTTTATCAGATAACAACTGCCAAAAACTGAATTGTACACTAACTTTATGACAATGTCTAGCCAGTGTCTGTGGACTGAAGCTCAGATTTGCTCTCCAAATAAGGCGATTGGTGGGTGCAGTTCAGCTGCACATATTCTAATAATTCAAGCACTTTATCAAGCCATCATCTAAAACCTATCCTGCAATCTGTGCAGCACAATTATTACCACTATTAAAGTTATTCTTACTATTAATGCTCTTGGATATATCTCTCTGTTCCTCTCCTCTTTCCCTCTCTCTCTCCCTCTGTTATCTCCTCCCTTTTCTTTCCCTCTGTTCTCCCCCTTTCACCTTCTTTTCTATCCCCCTGTTCTCTCTCCCTCTCTGTTTCCCTCTGTTCTCTTCAACTCTCTCCCCATTCTATTCATCTCCCCCCCCTATCTCCCTCTGTTCTGTTCATCTCTCTCCCCATTCTATTCAACTGTCCTCCCCCCCTCTCTCCCTCTGTTCTCTTCATCCTCCCCCCATTCTATTAATCTGTTCTCCCCCCTCTCTTTCCCTCTGTTCTCTTCATCTCTCTCCCCATTCTATTCATCTGTTCTCCCCCCTCTCTTTCCCTCTGTTCTCTTCAACTCTCTCCCCATTCTATTCAACTGTTCTCTCCCCCTCTCTCTCCCTCTGTTCTCTTCATCTCTCCCCCCATTCTATTCATCTGTTCTCCCCCCTCTCTTTCCCTCTGTTCTCTTCAACTCTCTCCCCATTCTATTCAACTGTTCTCTCCCCCTCTCTCCCTCTGTTCTCTTCATCTCTCTCCCCATTCTATTCATCTGTTCTCCCCCCTCTCTCCCTCTGTTTTCTTCCTCTCTCTCCCCATTCTATTCATCTGTTCTCCCCCCTCTCTTTCCCTCTGTTCTCTTCATCTCTCTCCCCATTCTATTCATCTGTTCTCCCCCCTCTCTTTCCCTCTGTTCTCTTCATCTCTCCCCCCATTCTATTCATCTGTTCTCCCCCCTCTCTTTCCCTCTGTTCTCTTCATCTCTCTCCCCATTCTATTCATCTGTTCTCCCCCCTCTCTTTCCCTCTGTTCTCTTCAACTCTCTCCCCATTCTATTCAACTGTTCTCTCCCCCTCTCTCTCCCTCTGTTCTCTTCATCTCTCCCCCCATTCTATTCATCTGTTCTCCCCCCTCTCTTTCCCTCTGTTCTCTTCATCTCTCTCCCCATTCTATTCAACTGTTCTCTCCCCCTCTCTCTCCCTCTGTTCTCTTCATCTCTCTCCCCATTCTATTCAACTGTTCTCTCCCCCTCTCTCCCTCTGTTCTCTTCATCTCTCTCCCCATTCTATTCATCTGTTCTCCCCCCTCTCTCCCTCTGTTCTCTTCATCTCTCTCCCCATTCTATTCATCTGTTCTCTCCCCCCTCTCTCTCCATCTGTTCTCTCTCTCTTTGTTTCTTCCCCTCTGTTTACCCCTTCTCTCTCTCCCCCTTCTCTCTCCCTTTGTTCTCCTCCCTTCTCTCTCTCAATTTGTTCTCCCCTTTCTCTCCCTCTGTTCTCTATCTCCTTCTGTTATTTCCTCTCTCTCTTCCTCTGTTCTCTCTCACTCTCTTTCTCTCTGTTTCCCACTGTGTGTGTATGTGGGAGAGAGAGAGTGTGTGAGTGAGATAGAGGGTCACCATTCTGTGGGTGGGGCTGTGTCAGAAGGGGCAAGGTCATGGGTGTATAGTGGGCGGGTTATGGGCGTATCTGGGTGGTCAGTGGGTGTGTCTGGGCCATTTGTTGCCATATTTGGGTGGTTTATTGGTGTATCTAATGGGAATTCTGCAAATAGGGGCATATGACAGTGGGACAAAGCACAGAAATAGGGATTGTCCCTGTATAAGGCTGATGGCTGTCACATGGTACAGCGGGCAGGGAAATGAAAACAATCTTTGAAATGTCTCAGGCAAAAAATCTACTGATCATTTCAAATTTAGAATAAGTGCTATTGCATTGTCTTTTGATTGTGCATTTGTGGATTATGCATTTTTTACTGTATTTAATGGTCTTTTAAAACAGCAGAGAAAGAGGATAAGGAATGGGGGAAATGTGGATTTATATTAGAAATAAAAGCATGATAGCAAATGATGAAAAATACATTTTACCACATTAGTTAACCTGTTAGATTATCTCTATAACTATCTGCATATGAATACTGTGGTGAGCTGGGGGCACATACATTTGTGCAAACGATTCAGTCACATTGTTATCAATGCATGAATAGAATAATATAAACAGTAGTATTTCATATGTATCATATTTTAGAGAAGAATAAGTTAAGTATCCTAATTGCATCCTAAATGTAGCCCTTTGTTTACATATGGCTTGATTACGAGTCTTGCGTTAGCCTTTAAAAGCAGCGTTAAGGGGTCCTAACGCTGCTTTTTAACGCTCACTGGTATTACGAGTCAGGCAGGTAAGGGTATACCGCTCACTTTTTTTCCGCGATTTTAGCATACCGCAAATCCCCTTACGTCAATTGCGTATCCTATCTTTTTAATGGGATTTGCCTAACACCGGTATTACGATCACTTTAAAAAGTGAGCGGTACACCCTCTACCTCCAAGACTCCTACCGCATTTTAAAGTCAGTAGTTAAGAGTTTTACACTACAATGCCGTAACATAAAGCTCTTAACTAAAGTGCTACAAAGTACACTAACACCCATAAACTACCCATTGACCCCTAAACCGAGGCCCCCCACATCGCAAAAACTCTAATAAAATTATTTAACCCCTAATCTGCCGACCGGACATCGCCGCCACTTTAATAAATGTATTAACCCCTAAACCACTGGACTCCCGCCTCGCAAACACTAGTTAAATTTTATTAACCCCTAATCTGCCGTCCCTAACATCGCCGCCACTATATTAAATTTATTAACCCCTAAACCTAAGTCTAACCCTAACCCTAATACCCCCCTAACTTAAATATAATTTAAATAAAACAAAATATATTTACTACTATTAAATAAATTAATCCTATTTAAAACGAAATACTTACCTATAAAATAAACCCTAAGCTAGCTACAATATAACTAATAGTTACATTGTAGCTATTTTAGGATTTATATTTATTTTACAGGCAACTTTGTATTTATTTTAGCTATTAAATAGTTATTAACTATTTAATAACTTCCTAGTTAAAATAAGTACAAATTTACCTGTAAAATAAATCCTAACCTAAATTACAATTACACCTAACACTACACTATCATTAAACTAATTACCTAAACTACCTACAATTAATTACAATTAAATTAAATAAACTAAATTACGGGGAAAAAACACTAAATTACAGAAAATAAAAATAGAATTACAAGAATTTTAAACTAATTACACCTAATCTAATCCCCCTAATAAAATAAAAAAGCCCCCCAAAATAATAAAATTCCCTACCCTCTACTAAATTACAAATAGCCCTTAAAAGGGCCTTTTGCGGGGCATTGCCCCAAAGTAATCAGCTCTTTCACCTGTAAAAAAAAATACAATACCCCCCCAACATTAAAACCCACCACCCACACACCCAACCCTACTCTAAAACCCACCCAATCCCCCTTAAAAAAACCTAACACTAACCCCTTGAAGATCACCCTACCTTGAGACGTCAAGAATAGAATCCTATCAGCCAATCGGAATTAAGGTAGGAAAAATCCTATTGGCTGATGCAATCAGCGAATAGGATTGACCTCGCATTTTATTGGCTGATTGGAACAGCCAATAGAATGCGAGCTCAATCCTATTGGCTGATTGGCCAATAGGATTTTTCCTACCTTAATTCCGATTGGCTGATAGGATTCTATCAGCCAATCGGAATTCAAGGGACGCCATCTTGGATGACGTCACTTAAAGGACCAGTCATTCAGTCGTCGGATGGAACAGGATGCTCCGCGTCGGATGTCTTGAAGATGGACCTGCTCCGCTCCGGAAGGATGAAGATAGAAGATTCCACCTGGATGAAGCCTTCTGCCGGTCTGGATGTCCTCTTCTGGCCGGATAGGATGAAGACTTCGAACCCTCTGGAGGACTACTTGTGCCCAGCTGGGTGAAGACGTCTCAAGGTAGAGTGATCTTCAAGGGGTTAGTGTTAGTTTTTTTTAAGGGGGGATTGGGTGGGTTTTAGAGTAGGGTTGGGTGTGTGGGTGGTGGGTTTTAATGTTGGGGGGTATTGTATTTTTTTTTACAGGTGAAAGAGCTGATTACTTTGGGGCAATGCCCCGCAAAAGGCCCTTTTAAGGGCTATTTGTAATTTAGTAGAGGGTAGGGAATTTTATTATTTTGGGGGACTTTTTTATTTTATTAGGGGGATTAGATTAGGTGTAATTAGCTTAAAATTCTTGTAATTCTTTTTTTTTCTGTAAATTAGTGTTTGTTTTTTTTCGTAATTTAGTTTATATAATTTAATTGTAATTAATTGTAGGTAGTTTAGGTAATTAGTTTAATGATAGTGTAGTGTTAGGTGTAATTGTAACTTAGGTTAGGATTTATTTTACAGGTAATTTTGTACTTATTTTAACTAGGTAGTTATTTAATAGTTAATAACTATTTAATAACTTTTGTACCTAGTTAAAATAAATACAAAGTTGCCTGTAAAATAAATATAAATCCTAAGCTAGCTACAATGTAACTATTAGTTATATTGTAGCTATCTTAGGGTTTATTTTATCGGTAAGTATTTAGTTTTAAATAGGATTAATTTATTTAATTATGTTAAATTTATTTCGTTTAATTAAAATTATATTTAAGTTAGGGGGGTGTTAGGGTTAGGGTTAGACTTAGGTTTAGGGGTTAATAACTTTATTATAGTGGCAGCAACGTTGGCGGCGGTGGCAGATTAAGGGTTAATAAATTTAATATAGTTGTGGCGATGTTGGGGGGGCAGATTAGGGGTTAATAAATATAATGTAGGTGTCGGCGATGTTGGGGGCAGTAGATTAGGGGTTCATAAGTATAATGTAGATGGCGGCGGTGTCCGGAGCGGCAGATTAGGGGTTAATAATATAATGCAGGTGTCAGAGATGTCGGGGGCGGCAGATTAGCGGTTAATAAGGGTAAAATTAGGGGTGTTTAGACTCGGGGTTCATGTTAGGGTGTTAGGTGCAGACATAAATTTCATTTTCCCATAGGAAACAATGGGGCTGCGTTAGGAGCTGAACGCTGCTTTTTTGCAGGTGTTAGGTTTTTTTTCAGTCAGCTCAGCCCCATTGTTTCCTATGGGGAAATCATGCACGAGCATGTTTTGCCAGTTTACCGCTACCGTAAGCAGCGCTGGTATTACAGTGAGATGTGGAGCTAAATTTTGCTCAACGCTCACTTTTCTGAGGCTAACGCCGGCTTGCAGAAAACCTGTAATACCAGCATTGTTTAAAGGGAGCGGTAAGAAAAAAAGGAGCGTTAGCACCGCACAGCCTTACCGACAAAACTCGTAATCTAGCTGATAGAGAGGTGAAGCATTTTGGAAGTTCTGCCCTGCTCTATCTTCCCTATAAATGTCGCAGTTTCACAAAATGAAACTAAACCCTTCCCAGCAATGCCTAATGACTAAGATTCCATATTGCCCAGATTAGGCCAAAACCCTGTCCTGACCCATTCATGATCAAACTTGAGTCCTCCCTTCGACCACACCCTCAGGTCACCAATACTTGCCCCCTAGCCTTCTAATCCCAGAATAGCCAGAAAATAATGAGATGTATACATTGAGATTTAAAGGGACACTACTCACTAAATACATTTTATAAGCATGGTATTGAGGTAATGTTCCTTCTAGTCATGGTCACTACCATGTTGAACTCTAGCTTTTACGGCATTCCACTACTGCACATGTGCAGCAACTTTTCTTCAGATATCTGAAGTGTAACCTAGGTTTTAAAATGGCTGCAGCCATAATTAGAGGGAGGTGAAGTAAATGTATTTAGTGTTTAATGTCCATTTAACCTTTTTCTGCAAATGAAGGATTAACTTATTTAAATGTAGTTTAAAATACACTGTTATGATTCTAGTCTATAGAAGAAGAATTCTAATACGTACACTGATCTAACACTATCTTTTTTTTCTGAAACATTACAGCCCCTAAAGAGTCACTATGTGGAGCAAGCACAACTACACTTTGGCCAACTATGACAACAAGCACACCGGCACTTTGGTCAACTATAGCAGCAACTACAGCAGACTTTCAAGATGTTACGTGTCTAGCGCTGCAAATGAAGATTACAAGTCGGAATAAATCAGATTATAATGACACCCTAAAAACGTTTATAGAAGATGAGGTAAAATAATGCTTATGGTAGTTCATAACAGTTCATATTTTGTAAATAAGTAGGTTAATGCAAACATATTTTCGATTAAGAGTACATTTTTGGCCAGATTTCGAGTAAAACACCATCTAATCAAAATTATCCCAAAAAAATATTGCACACAAAAGTTATAAAGGCTCAAAGATATAAGATCTAAGGCAAAGGGCTTTCATATTGAGATACATACATATACATGTCTAAATATGTATGTATTTATATATGTTTATATGTGTATACATATGTATTTATATATGTTTATATGTGTATACATATGTATTTATGTATGTATTTATATATGTTTATATGTTTATAAATATGTATTTATTTATATATATATATATATATATATATATATATATATATACTGTAAATATTTCAGATTCCTATGTTCTGTACATATAGAATATGTTCTATGTATTTCTAACTATATATTCCTATATACTGTATATATATATATATATACACACAGAGAGAAATGCACTCACAGGAACGAACAACCAGCTCAATACCATTGTTAGCCTGTTCTATGGCGATTTACCACCTGGGTGCAACTTCTTTTAGCTCAGCAATGCTTTTCACAGAGTAGAACTTTCCTGTAGTATATCAGTCTGATCCTGCCTATTACGGTCATTCCAGCACCGAAATACCAGGCAATTCCTCTCTGAACAAGGAACACAGCAACCCCAGACGATCGTTTCGGCCTTCATTGGGCCTCGTCAGTGAGGTGTAGCAGTATTCCTCTAAGCACACTGAGCAAGGAGTCCACGTCTGGTTGCCCCTTTTTCCCATAGGGAGACTAAATACACACAGAGAGAAATGCACTCACAGGAACGAGCAACCAGCTCAATACCATTGTTAGCCTGTTCTATGGCGATTTACCACCTGGGTGCAACTTCTTTTAGCCCAGTAATGCTTTTCACAGAGTAGAACTTTCCTGTAGTATATCAGTCTGATCCTGCCTATTACGGTCAGTCCAGCACCGAAATACCAGGCAATTCCTCTCTGATATATCTGTATATATCTATATATAATCATCTATATATATATATGGGTATAGATACAGTATATATAGTACAAATATACCATCAGATATATGTAGAAATATTTATTTATGAATAAATAGAACATATTCTGCCATGTGAAGAACACTGAAATGTGAAATATTAGTATTTTCATGTTGGGTTAGAGCAAATGAGAATATGTGATCCGGTTTACATGAGAGTGGGGTGTTTTTTCGACTTTTTTTTCCTATTGACTTCTATGGGGGAATACATGACCACTCACGCAATATTATATATACTAAGGCTTTTTGCGCTCGTCGGATTAGTACAAGAGTGAAAACAGTTTACTTTCAATTCGCAAAACGAGCGCAACCCAACAAGCGCAAAAAGCTTACTTTTAGCACAGTTAACGCTCAAGCGCAATATAGTGCGTGTAAAAAGTGGTTGCCAGACAATCAAGCTTGTGCACTAGAGCATATTTACCAGTCAGTGGCTATATTAAACTTTCATGACTCAGATAGGGCATACAATTTTAAACAACTTTCCATTTTACTTTTATCATTACATTTGCTTTGTTCTTTTCATATTTGTTGTTGAAGGCTAAACCTAGGTAGGATCATATGCTGATTTATAAGTCCCAAAAGGCTTACTCTAATTTCAGTGCAATTTATTAACTTTTCACAGCTAGTCAGTGCTTGTTCCTGTGTGCCACATAAATAACATTGTGCTCACTCTCATGGAATTATGCTTGAGTCAGCACTGATTGGCTAAAATGCAAGTCATAGATACAAGGTACCAAGCAGATAGGACCAGCACAACACCTAACGGCAATAGCCACAGTAGAATGTGTAAGGTAGGTGCAACACCTTCCAGGCCTCCCTCTTTAGGCCTCAAAAGTATATTAAGAACAAAAGGTGAAGGTGGCACACTTGAATAAGCAAACGTGTATTGGATGAGCAACATTTCGGGACTCCTGACTTGAGAAACGGACAGGAGTCCAGAAACGTTGCTCATCCAATAAAGTTTTGCTTATTCAAGTGTGCTACCTTCACCTTTTGTTCTATAAATTCAAGGTAGTGACATAGGTAAAAAGTGTATTAATATAACAGTGTTGGTTATGCAAAACTGGGGAATGGTTAATAAAGGGGTTATCTTTTTAAACAAAGATAATGCTGAAGTTGTAATCCCCATTATATCCTATGGGAGACACATTACCACTCGTTAGCAGAACGAGGTTCAGCCCACTTTTTAGAATGTATCGCCAGACCAACAGACTGCGACCCTGGCAAACCCAAAAAGGCAATTTCTCGTCAGTCTGACAATGTTTTGAATATCGGGGCCCGAGAGAGAGGGCTAAATATGAACATTATACACAGTGTCCTCCATATTCATTTTATCAGCAAAGTTTCACTTTTTTATTATATATTGTCACAGGTTACAGAAGTAATTGCTAAGAAAAAACCCAATATGAAATATACCAGAGTGTGTGACCACAGGTAAGTTCATTTCAATTTGCTCCTTTTGGCATGTATGTTTTGATTTAATTCACTGATGTATATATTATGTAGAGTTTAAAAATATTATGCTATTTCACAGGTAATTATTTGTTTAAAAGGATAGTGGGGTTGACAGCTGCCAGTATCTAAGATGGCTGCTACTAGTGGGAGGGGGAGGGTTATATAGCTGTTTGGGAGGGATCAGGGAGGTGGGACTGTTGAGGTTGGGTTTCCCTACACTGCAGAAGAAGAAAAAAAAGCTCTAAACTGCATACTGGTAGACTGTCTTCCAGTACCTAAGATGGTGGTGAGGATTGTGTGTGGGAGAGAGCTGTGTGGAAGGGATCAGGGAGGTGGAAGGGTAATCCCTACACTAAAATGTTATTAGCCTTACCAACTAATCAATTAACCCCTTCACTGCCGGGAAATTCAGAAGTATGGCACGCAGCTGCAATTAGCAGCCTTCTAATTACCAAAAAGAAATGTCAAAGCCAATCATGTCTACTAATTCTAAGCAAAACGGATCCTAGAGAAGCTTTTACAACCATTTGTGTAATGACTGTTGTGATGAGAGCAGGATGTGATGTCACTAGTTTGGGGGCGGGTCTTAGGTCCGGTAGTCTGTGTCGCAGTTAGTTAGTACAATCAACCTGACTAGATGTATGTTTCTGTGCTCTGTAATAAAATAGAGTTGTACCATCATTGCTGTGTCCTGCATATGTTCTGCATCTCATGACATGGTGTCAGAATTTCTGGCCTGCGCTTCTGTTCCTGATCGATGATGATGTCAAAGTTTACCCCACCTGAGCCTTTTGACTTCTCTCAGCCTGCAGCTTGGCCCACATGGCGTCAGCGGTTTCAGCGCTTCAGGATTGCTTCCAAGCTGGACAAGGAGAGTGGTGAAGTACAAGTTAATTCTCTTTTATACTCTATGGGGAAGGATGTGGAGCCAGTATTCAATGCTTTTGCTTTCCAAGAAGGGGAAGAATTTAACTTTGATATAGTTATGGATAAACTCAGTGCCCACTTTGTGCCCAAAAGAAATGTAATTCATGAGAGAGCTTGTTTTCACAAACGTAATCAGCGTGTGGGAGAATCTGTGGAGTCATTTGTGCGTAGTTTGTATGAACTAGCTGAATTCTGTGAGTTTGGTGTTGCTAAAGAAGAGCAAATCAGAGACAGAATAGTTATTGGAATTGCAGATGCTGAAGTCTCACTGAAGCTGCAGTTAGAGCCTGATTTAACATTAGATGGGGCTATTAGGATGGCCCGCCAGAGTGAACTGGTGAAAAAGCAAAGTGCTGATCTGAGGTCTGAGAGTATTGTGGATGAAGTGCAGCAGTTCAGGAAAACTGCTAGTGAAAGGCACAGTGTGAGCGGTAGATCTAAAGTAACGGATAGACCTAGAAGTGGATGGGCGCAGCATGCCAGATGCACACGGTGCTACCGTGCCCATGATCAGAGTGTTATATGCCCGGCCAGAGATAAAAGATGCAGAAAATGTAACAGAATGGGCCATTTTGAAGTGGTGTGTAAAACTGAATACATTAAGGAGATGCAGGTGGACAGTGACCAGGAGGGTCAGTAAGTGTCTTTTGTGGGGTCTGTTGTGGAACGGCCAAGCTCAGAGGAAGATTGGAAGGTTACTTTTACTGTAATGGGAGCCAAAGTTGATTTTAAGATTGACACAGGAGCTGATATCACTGTAATGTCTCTCGCTGCATTTATGCAACTGCCTCGACAGCCCCAGCTGGCAAAGGTTACTACAAACGTCCATAGTCCTGGTGGCCACATTGATTGTGCGGGGAAATTTCTTGCCAGCTGTGAGTATAAGAAAAGAAAGTTCACTATGTGGGTGCATGTGATTCAAGGTCAGTGTGTTAGCAATTTATTGAGCAGAAAAGCAGCCTGTGACTTGGGCCTCGTGGCCAGAGTGAATGAGATCTCTGAAGATATGTTTGGCGAATTGGGCCTACTGAATTGCAAACCAGTCCGTATAGCGCTTAAAAGTGACGGAGTCCCATACAGTATTTCTACTCCCCATAGAATTCCGTTCCCGCTCATGCCTCAAGTGGAGAAGGAGCTTATGCGCATGAAGTCTATGGGGGTTATTGAAGAGGTTGTTGAAGCGATTGATTAGTGTGCCCCCATTGTTTCTGTTTCAAAGAAAAACGGAAAGGTGCGCATTTGTGTGGACCTGAAAAGGTTGAATGAGGCAGTGAAGAGAGAGAGAGAGAGAGAGATTTGTGCTGCCGACATTAGAAGATATAGCTCCAAAGTTGGCTGGGGCGAAGTTCTTTTCTACATTGGACGCTTCTAGCGGCTTTTGGCAGATCCCCCTGGATCCAAAGTGCCGCAAACTGACTACACCGGTAGGTCGGTTTTGCTTCTGCAGACTTCCCTTTGGGATATCCTCTGCTCCTGAAATCTTTCAAAGGGAAATGAGTTCTCTCCTGAGTGACCACAGGGACACGGCAGTCGTCATGGACGACATTCAAGTGTATGGGTCTACAGTGGAGGAGCATGATCAGCATTTAAGTTGTGTGCTGCAGGCTATCAAAGTGTCTGGGCTGAAGTTGAATAAAGAAAAATGACATTTTAGGAAAACTGAATTATGTTACTTTGGGCATATCATCAATGGGGATGGCATCAAGCCAGACCCCGAGAAAATTTGTGCTATTGAACAGATGAAAAGTCCTTCTGATGTACATGAGCTGAGACAGATATTGGGCCTTGTAAATTATGTGGGCAAGTTTCTTCCAGATTTATCACCAGTTCTACACCCTATCACAGAGTTGCTAAAGAAAGACGTTGCCTGGGTCTGGGGACCTTCACAAGAAAAAGCTTTATTGCAGGCCAAGTCCCTGCTGGGGTCTGCCCCAGTGCTGGGGTTCTACGACCCTGCCAAAAAGACTGTGGTTAGTGCTTATGCAAGCAGTTATGGGTTGGGGGTTGCTCTCCTGCAGTTAAATGAAAATAAACTACAGCCCATTGCCTACTGTTCCCGCACACTGACGGCTGCTGAGTCAAAATACGCTCAAATTGAGAAAGAGTGCCTGGCTGCAGTTTGGGCCTGTGAGCGCTTTCAGCGTTATCTAGTGGTTTTGGAGAAATTTAGTCTGGAGACTGACCACAAACCGCTAGTCCCTCTAATCAACTCTTATGATATCGACAAAACACCCTTAAGATGCCAGAGACTTTTAATGAGACTGCTCAGGTTCAATGTTCAGGCAGTGCATGTGCCAGGGAAACAACTGGTTGTGGCGGATACACTATCCAGGCTCCCGCTGGCTGCTGCTGAAGAATCCTCCACTGAATCTGATGTGAAAGTGTATGTTGATTCAGTTCTGGCCTCTAAGTCCATTTCTTCAAGGAAACTGGAGGAAATAAAGAAAGAGACATATTTGGACACAGATCTGCAAGAGGTTATAAAGTACATAAAAGAAGGCTGGCCCGAGAGCCGGGCAGCCTAGATATCTTTAAGTGCTTACCAGCCAGAGAGGTCGCATCTCACGGAGCTGGAGGGGTTGGTGCTGTTCCAAGACTGCATCGTAATTCCTGTCAGCATGAGGAAGGAGATGTTAAACAGGATTCACGATGGCCACTTAGGCATTACAAAGTGCAGAGAAAGGGCAGCTACAGCTGTGTGGTGGCCTGGGATCAGCTCCGACATTGCAAATCACGTGTCTAAATGTGCCTTTTGCCAGGAACGCCGGCCTACTGAGAGAAGGGAGCCCTTGATTTCTACTCCACTGCCTGCGGGGCCGTGGCAGAAAATAGCTGCTGATTTGTGTGAACTGCACGGGAAAAAGTTCCTTGTTGTGATCGACTACTATTCCAGGTATTTGGAAATTGCACCCCTGAATGATATCACAAGTCAAGCTGTTATCATTCGCCTGAAGAGCTTGTTCGCCCGGTGGGGCATTCCAATGGAGCTGGTGAGTGATAATGGTATGCAGTTCGCTTCTACAGAGTTCAGTGCTTTCAGCAGGGAATATGACTTTGTACATTCCACGTAAAGTCCACATTATCCGCAGGCCAACGGAATGGCTGAAAGGGCAGTTCAAACAACAAAATTCATTCTAAAGCAATCTGAGCCGTACCTAGCCCTCTTGTCATACAGGGCGACGCCCATTCAAGCCACCGGGTTTAGCCCAGCACAGCTGATGCTAGGACGCCAGATTCGCACCACTTTACCCTCAGTGGGTGTCTTGAAGCTGCCTGGCCCTGTTCCTCGGGACAAAGTCCTTAGGAGGGATGAGGAGGCCAAAAAGGGTTATCGTTTCTTCTACGACAGGAGACATTCTGTCAGGCCCTTACCAGAACTGAATGCGGGGCAAAGGGTAAGAATTAAACTGGATGATGAGAAGAAATGGAAGACGCCTGCTACGGTAATTGGACACTCTCCAGAACCAAGGTCTTATACAGTCCTTACTGATGGAGGGACGGTTACACGCCGTAACCTAAGACATCTTCAGCCTGTACCTGAGAGTCTGGAACTGGATGCCTCAGTACCACCGCCGGTGGGATCCCCTGTTCTAAGAGAGGTGCCTTCCCCTCAGCAAGATCACAGCGGGGATATATCTTTGCCTCCAGCGGACTCTTATTCACCATCTTCTGTATCAGAGGACAGTTCATGCAAAGTTACATCAAGTGGAAGAGTGGTGAAACTTCCGGCCCGATATAGGGACTAACTTTAGCTAGAACAGGTACCGGAAGTATGGGCATAATAATCCCATGGTCACTGTGGACTAGGGTAGTCTACCCCGATGTCCAAGTCAGGATGTAATTTATGTGTTTATATTTTCTGAACCTATTTGTTTATATATACACATTTATCATTGCAGCAGCAGTTCTGGTGAACTGCTGGTGCAATACTGCCCCCTGCAGATTGGCCGCTAGCAGGGGGTGTCAATCAACTCGATCGTATTCGATCGGGTTGATTTCCGGCGATGTCTGTCCGCCACCTCAGAGAAGGCGGACAGGTTATGAACCAGCAGTCTTTAGAAGGCGGAAGGCTCACCAGAAACACCGGGCATCAAGCTCCATTTGAAGCTTGATAATTCCGCCCCTATGAGTAAATTAGAACGTTGCTTAAAAATGCATACTCTATCTGAATCATAAAAAAATGGGTTTCATATCCCTTCAAGCCCTGAAAAAATGCACCTAAAATGTTAAGAATAAATTAATCATGTGATTGTAAGAATGTTATTTCTTATGTATCATTAAAGTTTTTTGTTTTTTTGGCTCTTCTTTGGTGCTCTTTCATCAAGGAAGGTTGCTTGTTTATTGTCGCTTTAAATTATTTTACTTTTTTATAAATCTGTATATACCTTTTTGTTATTTAATTAAATATTATTCTTCTGCTCCTTGTTGTGGGTGATTTCTAACCATAGATACAGTCATTATGTCACAAAAAAAGAATATTTTCCATTTTCACTCCAAAGAACAATAGTGCTCTCTCTCTTTCATTACCTCACAAACTACAAATTGGCGGTGTTTAAAAAAGTGAATATTACATGCCCCACTTTTCATAAATATATAAGAACTGCTAATATATACGGGCATTTTAAAATGCCAATAGAGATTAATTCAAGAATTAGGCATTTCCAGACAACTTATTCACATATATTAAAGACTTTTAAGGAAATCATTAAATAATATAAATTGGGACAATGTATTTTCTAATAAAAATACAGAGGATAAATGGATAATATTTAAAAATTTGTTAAATAAATATACATATCAATACATACCATATGGTTATAAAAATAAAAATAAAAAAACTAAGCCGTTATGGCTAAATAAAAATGTGTTAAAAGAAATTAGGAAAAAACGTAGGGCATTTAAATTATTAAAAGAAAATAGTACAGACTCAGGATACAATATTTATAAGGAATGTAACAAAGCATGCAAAAAAACAATCAAATTAGCCAAAATTGAAAATGAAAAATTAATTGCCAAGGATTCTAAGTCTAACCCTAAAAGGTTCTTTAAGTACATAAATAGCAAAAAATCTAAGAAGGATAATATAGGTACATTAAAATGTGTGGAGGGTAGCATGATAAATAATGACAGGGAGAAGGCTGAGGTACTAAACCAGTTTTTTTCTTCAGTATACACAAGAGAGGAACCATTGAATGATACTTTGGAACAGAATAGAACATGCCAGTCCATACCACTAACTGGGTTTTGTTTAGAGGATATCAGGAAAAAACTAAAAAATATTAAGGTAAATAAAACTCCAGGCCCAGATGGAATACACCCAAGGGTGTTAGTGAACTTAGCACTGTTATAGATAAACCTTTACTCTTAATTTTTCAAGACTCATTATCCTCAGGCATGGTACCCCAGGATTGGCGTAAAGCTGATGTGGTGCCACTCTTCAAAAAGGGAAGCTGGGATGATCCAGGAAGCTATAGACCAGTTAGTCTGACATCAATAGTGGGGAAGATATTTGAAGGGATTATAAGGGATTATATTGATGAGCATATTTGTGTAAACAAGATTATGAGTTCTAATCAGCATGGCTTTAGGAGAAATAGATCATGTCAAACTAATCTAATTAGATTCTACGAGGAAGTAAGTAAAAATATAGATAAAGGGGAATCAGTTGATGTGATATACTTAGATTTTGCAAAGGCATTTGATACAGTGCCACATGAGAGATTAATGCACAAAATTAAGGGACTGGGAATAGCTGAAAATGTTAGCTCATGGATAAATAACTGGATAAAAGATAGGGAGCAACGAGTAGCAGTAAATGGATCATACTCAGATTGGACAAAGGTAATCAGTGGCGTCCCCCAGGGATCAGTACTGGGCCCTGTTCTTTTTAATATTTTTATAAATGACTTGGAGCAAGGATTAAATAGCGACATCTCTATTTTTGCAGATGATACTAAGTTAAGTAAGGTCATTAGGTCAGAGCAGGATGAACTCTCTTTCCAAAGGGATTTGCTAAAATTAGAACTATGGGCAAGTGAATGGAAAATGAGATTTAATATGGAAAAATGTAAGGTTCTACATTTTGGAAGTAAAAATAAGCAGGCTATGTATTTTTTAAATGGGACAAGACTTAGCCAAACACAGGAGGAAAGGGATTTGGGAGTAGTAATAGATAACAAGCTAAAGATGAGTGCACAATGCAGGGCAGCGGCTTCAAAGGCTAATAAGATACTAGCATGTATTAAAAGAGGCATTGATTCAAGGGAGGAAAGCATAATTCTGTCATTATATAAAGCCCTGGTAAGACCTCACCTTGAGTTTGGAGTGCAGTTCTGGGGACCGATTGCTAAAAAAGATATTGCAGAACTAGAAAAAGTTCAGAGAAGGGCCACAAAGCTAATAAGGGGATTGGAGAAATTAACCTATGAGGAGAGGCTAGCCAAACTGGGTCTGTTCTCTTTAGAAAAAAGGCGCTTGAGAGGTGACATGATTACTTTATATAAATATATTCAAGGCCCATATACAGAGATGGCAGAAGCTCTTTTTATTCCAAGAAAATTGGTTCTGACAAGAGGTCATAATTTAAGGTTGGAGGAAAGGAGATTTAATCTCCTGCAACGGAAACGTTTTTTCACTGTAAGAGCAATAAAATTGTGGAACTCATTACCAAAGGAGGTAGTGAATGCCAATACCATAGATACATTTAAAAATAGTCTGGATAAATTTCTGTATATAAACAAAATTCATGGATATGATTGCTAGTATTAAATGGGTCACATTTTAATAGGGTTATTTAAGCTTAACTGGAGCTTTTTGTAAGTATTTTAGATTTGTATAGGTTGAACTCGATGGACTTCAGTCTTTTTTCAACCTTATCTACTATGTTACTATGTTACTATGTTACTTGCAAATGATCATGGGTCAATTTGTTCGCACATATGAAAAGTTGCACCTTTATTGCCGCATAACCCTTTATAAATATGGTGATATAATTTCTGATGTGTTTTTTTTATGACAAACATGAGGATTTTCTTATTCTCACTTTGAGAATTTTTGCCCTAAATGTCTACAAAGAGTTTCACTGAAGGCATAATAATATTTCTCAATACAGATTCTATTAGGTGTATCTTACTGCTTTGTCAATAACCCCTTTACAAATGGGAATTTCAGAGAAAAACCTTCCCAAAATACCGTAGGATTTTTAGCATTTTTGCTATTACTCCATATAAACAGAAATAGACAGTTGATTATTTTTTAAAGGGCCTTAATACCCAAATGTTTAAACACTTGAAAGTGATGCAGCATAGCTGTAAAAAGCTGACTAGAAAATATTACCTGAACATCTCTATGTAAAAAAGAAAGATATTTTACCTCAAAAATTCCTCAGTAGCCACATCCCATTGTAAAGGATTTCTAAGCAGCATTTTAGTGTGTCTGTCCTAGGACAGCTTAGGGGATGAGCCTCGTGCACTCTCATATTATTTCACCAATCAGGTAAAGGAAGCTTACTATGAAATCTCATGAGAGTTAAGTCAAATCTCATGAGATCACAGCAAAAGAGTTCATGACCTCAGCACTGCTGATGCTGATTGGCTGCAGTTAATTTCTTCATTTTTTTTTAATTTTTTACCTGCAGCTGGGAGCAGCCGAGTATAACTTTTTACACAAAACTTACTCTGCTGAGCTGAGGAGATTGCGAGGTAAAATATCTTCCTTTTTTACATAGAGATGTTCAGGTGATATTTTCCTGTCAGCTTTATACAGTTATACTGCATTAGTTTCAAGTGATTTAGCATATGAGTATTATGTCCCTTTAAGTAGCCAACCCACAATATTGATCCATGCCCAATTTGGTATATTCCATGCCAACATTTTTCCACCAAATGCAATCATATAAAAAAAATTAACTTTTTCACAATCTGCGTTTCTCACTAAAATTATTTTCATACCGCTTGTGCAGTCATAACACAAATGGCTGTAAAAGCTTCTCTGGGATACTTTGTTCTGAAGTAGCAGACATGAATGATGACTTTGCCATTGCTTTTTGGTAATTAGAAGGTTGCTAATTGCACCTGGCAACCACACTTCTGAAATTCCCGGCAGTGAAGGGGTTAATTAGTTAGCTGGTAAGGGTAATAGTATTGAAGTGTATGGATATTGCCCTCCCACCTGACACCTCCCACCTCCTTGATTTCAACCTTATTCCTTCTAGACAGCTCTCCCCCTCACACACACTCCTCACCACAACTTTGGTATTATTATTTTTTGCAGTGTAGGAATCCCTCCTCAACCATTCCACCTGTATGATTTCTCCCAAATAGCTTTCCCTCCTCCCACTAGTGGCAGCCATCTTTTATTTTTTTATTTTATTTAATTTTTATTTATTTTATTTAGTAATATTTTTGCTGTAGTGTAGGGGCCATTACCACCTCCCCCCTCCCCACAATCATTATGTAGGGTACCCTCACCCTGATTCCCCTTTTTCTGTAGTGTAGAGCCCCATCCTTCCCTCTCTCTCATCCCTTCACAATATATTTTCTGCATCATAGGTTCCTGCCCCTCCATCCCAACTCCCTCCTCCGCTGAGCCGCCCACCTGCCTCCCACCTTCCCTCCCACTGTCACCAACGGATGATCGTTACAGACAGTGACACACACAGTATCACTGTCTGTAACAATCTGGAAATCTGCCTTCATATGATAAAGGAGCAATCATCGTGCCATATGAAGGCAGATGCCTGATGCCCACAAATAGCAAGTCTCAGGTGTCAATTGACAACCAAGACTTTTTGGGTTATGTATAATGCATCTACATCTGATTGAGTTAAGGGGTGAAAGAAAAAAAAGTCACTTTGCAGAAGGGTGGTCAACAAAGGGTGAATAATTAAAACATATTTAAAATAAATATTTTTTAAAAAGTCCATGCGTTTTTTAAGGGTAGTTGCCTTGTACTCTATGCTCTCTAATGTTTTATTTTTACATTTTATTACAAATCTATGATCCCTGGTTGATAAGCTGCACACATGACTCCTCCAGTATTATTATTATTATTATTATTGGTTATTTGTAGAGTACCAACAGATTCTGCAGCGCTATAAACAAAGGCAGAGTACAACAAAACAATTATAGGCATCACATGGGTAGAGGGCCCTACCAAGAGTCGCACTGTTGTTGTCAGCTCTTAAGAAGGTGATCTACGAACAGCTGGACTCTTAGGCATACATGCTAAAAGGGGTTCAGGGGATAGCATTGGAGGAGAGGAACTGGTATAAAGAAAGGTTAGTGTAGGTTGTATGCATCCCTGAACAGTAGAGTTTTTAGTTGAGAGTCTTGAGGAGCGAGGCAGAAAGTTCCACAAGATGGGAGCCAGTCTGGAGAAGTCCATATACTTTTGACCTCTGGTAGTGAGAGCCATATGAAGCAAATATGAGGAATTTGCAGGGATGGTAGACATCCCAGTGCCTAATATACCACTGATGTCATTATTTGTTATTTTTGCTTTATTAACTCAAACATATTTTTTGTGTGAATAAAACTGCACCTTATCAGTGTAATTATGTATTTTTCTTCTTCTGACAGGGCAGGGTCGTTAATTGTTTACCTTCTATTGTTCT